>NW_025964134.1:0-30156 GCF_023055435.1 Haliotis rufescens | reverse complement strand
TCTACAATTTGAACGTCAACGTGGTCGGGGGGACCTGTCCTACCCGCCTACCGAGTTTCAAGACGATACTCCTTTTTTTAAATTTTGGCACCCCAGCCCATGGTCACAAGTCATGCTTTTGACACTACGGGACGCCCCTAAGGCCTGGAGAACATCGGTAGAAATCTACAATTTGAACGTCAACGTGGTCGGGGGACCTGTCCTACCCGCCTACCGAGTTTCAAGACGATACTCCTTTTTTTAAATTTTGGCACCCCAGCCCATGGTCACAAGTCATGCTTTTGACACTACGGACGCCCCTAAGGCCTGGAGAACATCGGTAGAAATCTACAATTTGAACGTCAACGTGGTCGGGGGGACCTGTCCTACCCGCCTACCGAGTTTCAAGACGATACTCCTTTTTTTAAATTTTGGCACCCCAGCCCATGGTCACAAGTCATGCTTTTGACACTACGGACGCCCCTAAGGCCTGGAGAACATCGGTAGAAATCTACAATTTGAACGTCAACGTGGTCGGGGGGACCTGTCCTACCCGCCTACCGAGTTTCAAGACGATACTCCTTTTTTTAAATTTTGGCACCCCAGCCCATGGTCACAAGTCATGCTTTTGACACTACGGACGCCCCTAAGGCCTGGAGAACATCGGTAGAAATCTACAATTTGAACGTCAACGTGGTCGGGGGGACCTGTCCTACCCGCCTACCGAGTTTCAAGACGATACTCCTTTTTTTTAAATTTTGGCACCCCAGCCCATGGTCACAAGTCATGCTTTTGACACTACGGACGCCCCTAAGGCCTGGAGAACATCGGTAGAAATCTACAATTTGAACGTCAACGTGGTCGGGGGGGACCTGTCCTACCCGCCTACCGAGTTTCAAGACGATACTCCTTTTTTTAAATTTTGGCACCCCAGCCCATGGTCACAAGTCATGCTTTTGACACTACGGACGCCCCTAAGGCCTGGAGAACATCGGTAGAAATCTACAATTTGAACGTCAACGTGGTCGGGGGGACCTGTCCTACCCGCCTACCGAGTTTCAAGACGATACTCCTTTTTTTAAATTTTGGCACCCCAGCCCATGGTCACAAGTCATGCTTTTGACACTACGGACGCCCCTAAGGCCTGGAGAACATCGGTAGAAATCTACAATTTGAACGTCAACGTGGTCGGGGGGACCTGTCCTACCCGCCTACCGAGTTTCAAGACGATACTCCTTTTTTTAAATTTTGGCACCCCAGCCCATGGTCACAAGTCATGCTTTTGACACTACGGACGCCCCTAAGGCCTGGAGAACATCGGTAGAAATCTACAATTTGAACGTCAACGTGGTCGGGGGGACCTGTCCTACCCGCCTACCGAGTTTCAAGACGATACTCCTTTTTTTAAATTTTGGCACCCCAGCCCATGGTCACAAGTCATGCTTTTGACACTACGGACGCCCCTAAGGCCTGGAGAACATCGGTAGAAATCTACAATTTGAACGTCAACGTGGTCGGGGGGACCTGTCCTACCCGCCTACCGAGTTTCAAGACGATACTCCTTTTTTTAAATTTTGGCACCCCAGCCCATGGTCACAAGTCATGCTTTTGACACTACGGACGCCCCTAAGGCCTGGAGAACATCGGTAGAAATCTACAATTTGAACGTCAACGTGGTCGGGGGGACCTGTCCTACCCGCCTACCGAGTTTCAAGACGATACTCCTTTTTTTAAATTTTGGCACCCCAGCCCATGGTCACAAGTCATGCTTTTGACACTACGGACGCCCCTAAGGCCTGGAGAACATCGGTAGAAATCTACAATTTGAACGTCAACGTGGTCGGGGGGACCTGTCCTACCCGCCTACCGAGTTTCAAGACGATACTCCTTTTTTTAAATTTTGGCACCCCAGCCCATGGTCACAAGTCATGCTTTTGACACTACGGACGCCCCTAAGGCCTGGAGAACATCGGTAGAAATCTACAATTTGAACGTCAACGTGGTCGGGGGGACCTGTCCTACCCGCCTACCGAGTTTCAAGACGATACTCCTTTTTTTAAATTTTGGCACCCCAGCCCATGGTCACAAGTCATGCTTTTGACACTACGGACGCCCCTAAGGCCTGGAGAACATCGGTAGAAATCTACAATTTGAACGTCAACGTGGTCGGGGGGACCTGTCCTACCCGCCTACCGAGTTTCAAGACGATACTCCTTTTTTTAAATTTTGGCACCCCAGCCCATGGTCACAAGTCATGCTTTTGACACTACGGACGCCCCTAAGGCCTGGAGAACATCGGTAGAAATCTACAATTTGAACGTCAACGTGGTCGGGGGGACCTGTCCTACCCGCCTACCGAGTTTCAAGACGATACTCCTTTTTTTAAATTTTGGCACCCCAGCCCATGGTCACAAGTCATGCTTTTGACACTACGGACGCCCCTAAGGCCTGGAGAACATCGGTAGAAATCTACAATTTGAACGTCAACGTGGTCGGGGGGACCTGTCCTACCCGCCTACCGAGTTTCAAGACGATACTCCTTTTTTTAAATTTTGGCACCCCAGCCCATGGTCACAAGTCATGCTTTTGACACTACGGACGCCCCTAAGGCCTGGAGAACATCGGTAGAAATCTACAATTTGAACGTCAACGTGGTCGGGGGGACCTGTCCTACCCGCCTACCGAGTTTCAAGACGATACTCCTTTTTTTAAATTTTGGCACCCCAGCCCATGGTCACAAGTCATGCTTTTGACACTACGGACGCCCCTAAGGCCTGGAGAACATCGGTAGAAATCTACAATTTGAACGTCAACGTGGTCGGGGGGACCTGTCCTACCCGCCTACCGAGTTTCAAGACGATACTCCTTTTTTTAAATTTTGGCACCCCAGCCCATGGTCACAAGTCATGCTTTTGACACTACGGACGCCCCTAAGGCCTGGAGAACATCGGTAGAAATCTACAATTTGAACGTCAACGTGGTCGGGGGGACCTGTCCTACCCGCCTACCGAGTTTCAAGACGATACTCCTTTTTTTAAATTTTGGCACCCCAGCCCATGGTCACAAGTCATGCTTTTGACACTACGGACGCCCCTAAGGCCTGGAGAACATCGGTAGAAATCTACAATTTGAACGTCAACGTGGTCGGGGGGACCTGTCCTACCCGCCTACCGAGTTTCAAGACGATACTCCTTTTTTTAAATTTTGGCACCCCAGCCCATGGTCACAAGTCATGCTTTTGACACTACGGACGCCCCTAAGGCCTGGAGAACATCGGTAGAAATCTACAATTTGAACGTCAACGTGGTCGGGGGGACCTGTCCTACCCGCCTACCGAGTTTCAAGACGATACTCCTTTTTTTAAATTTTGGCACCCCAGCCCATGGTCACAAGTCATGCTTTTGACACTACGGACGCCCCTAAGGCCTGGAGAACATCGGTAGAAATCTACAATTTGAACGTCAACGTGGTCGGGGGGACCTGTCCTACCCGCCTACCGAGTTTCAAGACGATACTCCTTTTTTTAAATTTTGGCACCCCAGCCCATGGTCACAAGTCATGCTTTTGACACTACGGACGCCCCTAAGGCCTGGAGAACATCGGTAGAAATCTACAATTTGAACGTCAACGTGGTCGGGGGGACCTGTCCTACCCGCCTACCGAGTTTCAAGACGATACTCCTTTTTTTAAATTTTGGCACCCCAGCCCATGGTCACAAGTCATGCTTTTGACACTACGGACGCCCCTAAGGCCTGGAGAACATCGGTAGAAATCTACAATTTGAACGTCAACGTGGTCGGGGGGACCTGTCCTACCCGCCTACCGAGTTTCAAGACGATACTCCTTTTTTTAAATTTTGGCACCCCAGCCCATGGTCACAAGTCATGCTTTTGACACTACGGACGCCCCTAAGGCCTGGAGAACATCGGTAGAAATCTACAATTTGAACGTCAACGTGGTCGGGGGGACCTGTCCTACCCGCCTACCGAGTTTCAAGACGATACTCCTTTTTTTAAATTTTGGCACCCCAGCCCATGGTCACAAGTCATGCTTTTGACACTACGGACGCCCCTAAGGCCTGGAGAACATCGGTAGAAATCTACAATTTGAACGTCAACGTGGTCGGGGGGACCTGTCCTACCCGCCTACCGAGTTTCAAGACGATACTCCTTTTTTTAAATTTTGGCACCCCAGCCCATGGTCACAAGTCATGCTTTTGACACTACGGACGCCCCTAAGGCCTGGAGAACATCGGTAGAAATCTACAATTTGAACGTCAACGTGGTCGGGGGGACCTGTCCTACCCGCCTACCGAGTTTCAAGACGATACTCCTTTTTTTAAATTTTGGCACCCCAGCCCATGGTCACAAGTCATGCTTTTGACACTACGGACGCCCCTAAGGCCTGGAGAACATCGGTAGAAATCTACAATTTGAACGTCAACGTGGTCGGGGGGACCTGTCCTACCCGCCTACCGAGTTTCAAGACGATACTCCTTTTTTTAAATTTTGGCACCCCAGCCCATGGTCACAAGTCATGCTTTTGACACTACGGACGCCCCTAAGGCCTGGAGAACATCGGTAGAAATCTACAATTTGAACGTCAACGTGGTCGGGGGGACCTGTCCTACCCGCCTACCGAGTTTCAAGACGATACTCCTTTTTTTAAATTTTGGCACCCCAGCCCATGGTCACAAGTCATGCTTTTGACACTACGGACGCCCCTAAGGCCTGGAGAACATCGGTAGAAATCTACAATTTGAACGTCAACGTGGTCGGGGGGACCTGTCCTACCCGCCTACCGAGTTTCAAGACGATACTCCTTTTTTTAAATTTTGGCACCCCAGCCCATGGTCACAAGTCATGCTTTTGACACTACGGACGCCCCTAAGGCCTGGAGAACATCGGTAGAAATCTACAATTTGAACGTCAACGTGGTCGGGGGGACCTGTCCTACCCGCCTACCGAGTTTCAAGACGATACTCCTTTTTTTAAATTTTGGCACCCCAGCCCATGGTCACAAGTCATGCTTTTGACACTACGGACGCCCCTAAGGCCTGGAGAACATCGGTAGAAATCTACAATTTGAACGTCAACGTGGTCGGGGGGACCTGTCCTACCCGCCTACCGAGTTTCAAGACGATACTCCTTTTTTTAAATTTTGGCACCCCAGCCCATGGTCACAAGTCATGCTTTTGACACTACGGACGCCCCTAAGGCCTGGAGAACATCGGTAGAAATCTACAATTTGAACGTCAACGTGGTCGGGGGGACCTGTCCTACCCGCCTACCGAGTTTCAAGACGATACTCCTTTTTTTAAATTTTGGCACCCCAGCCCATGGTCACAAGTCATGCTTTTGACACTACGGACGCCCCTAAGGCCTGGAGAACATCGGTAGAAATCTACAATTTGAACGTCAACGTGGTCGGGGGGACCTGTCCTACCCGCCTACCGAGTTTCAAGACGATACTCCTTTTTTTAAATTTTGGCACCCCAGCCCATGGTCACAAGTCATGCTTTTGACACTACGGACGCCCCTAAGGCCTGGAGAACATCGGTAGAAATCTACAATTTGAACGTCAACGTGGTCGGGGGGACCTGTCCTACCCGCCTACCGAGTTTCAAGACGATACTCCTTTTTTTAAATTTTGGCACCCCAGCCCATGGTCACAAGTCATGCTTTTGACACTACGGACGCCCCTAAGGCCTGGAGAACATCGGTAGAAATCTACAATTTGAACGTCAACGTGGTCGGGGGGACCTGTCCTACCCGCCTACCGAGTTTCAAGACGATACTCCTTTTTTTAAATTTTGGCACCCCAGCCCATGGTCACAAGTCATGCTTTTGACACTACGGACGCCCCTAAGGCCTGGAGAACATCGGTAGAAATCTACAATTTGAACGTCAACGTGGTCGGGGGGACCTGTCCTACCCGCCTACCGAGTTTCAAGACGATACTCCTTTTTTTAAATTTTGGCACCCCAGCCCATGGTCACAAGTCATGCTTTTGACACTACGGACGCCCCTAAGGCCTGGAGAACATCGGTAGAAATCTACAATTTGAACGTCAACGTGGTCGGGGGGACCTGTCCTACCCGCCTACCGAGTTTCAAGACGATACTCCTTTTTTTAAATTTTGGCACCCCAGCCCATGGTCACAAGTCATGCTTTTGACACTACGGACGCCCCTAAGGCCTGGAGAACATCGGTAGAAATCTACAATTTGAACGTCAACGTGGTCGGGGGGACCTGTCCTACCCGCCTACCGAGTTTCAAGACGATACTCCTTTTTTTAAATTTTGGCACCCCAGCCCATGGTCACAAGTCATGCTTTTGACACTACGGACGCCCCTAAGGCCTGGAGAACATCGGTAGAAATCTACAATTTGAACGTCAACGTGGTCGGGGGGACCTGTCCTACCCGCCTACCGAGTTTCAAGACGATACTCCTTTTTTTAAATTTTGGCACCCCAGCCCATGGTCACAAGTCATGCTTTTGACACTACGGACGCCCCTAAGGCCTGGAGAACATCGGTAGAAATCTACAATTTGAACGTCAACGTGGTCGGGGGGACCTGTCCTACCCGCCTACCGAGTTTCAAGACGATACTCCTTTTTTTAAATTTTGGCACCCCAGCCCATGGTCACAAGTCATGCTTTTGACACTACGGACGCCCCTAAGGCCTGGAGAACATCGGTAGAAATCTACAATTTGAACGTCAACGTGGTCGGGGGGACCTGTCCTACCCGCCTACCGAGTTTCAAGACGATACTCCTTTTTTTAAATTTTGGCACCCCAGCCCATGGTCACAAGTCATGCTTTTGACACTACGGACGCCCCTAAGGCCTGGAGAACATCGGTAGAAATCTACAATTTGAACGTCAACGTGGTCGGGGGGACCTGTCCTACCCGCCTACCGAGTTTCAAGACGATACTCCTTTTTTTAAATTTTGGCACCCCAGCCCATGGTCACAAGTCATGCTTTTGACACTACGGACGCCCCTAAGGCCTGGAGAACATCGGTAGAAATCTACAATTTGAACGTCAACGTGGTCGGGGGGACCTGTCCTACCCGCCTACCGAGTTTCAAGACGATACTCCTTTTTTTAAATTTTGGCACCCCAGCCCATGGTCACAAGTCATGCTTTTGACACTACGGACGCCCCTAAGGCCTGGAGAACATCGGTAGAAATCTACAATTTGAACGTCAACGTGGTCGGGGGGACCTGTCCTACCCGCCTACCGAGTTTCAAGACGATACTCCTTTTTTTAAATTTTGGCACCCCAGCCCATGGTCACAAGTCATGCTTTTGACACTACGGACGCCCCTAAGGCCTGGAGAACATCGGTAGAAATCTACAATTTGAACGTCAACGTGGTCGGGGGGACCTGTCCTACCCGCCTACCGAGTTTCAAGACGATACTCCTTTTTTTAAATTTTGGCACCCCAGCCCATGGTCACAAGTCATGCTTTTGACACTACGGACGCCCCTAAGGCCTGGAGAACATCGGTAGAAATCTACAATTTGAACGTCAACGTGGTCGGGGGGACCTGTCCTACCCGCCTACCGAGTTTCAAGACGATACTCCTTTTTTTAAATTTTGGCACCCCAGCCCATGGTCACAAGTCATGCTTTTGACACTACGGACGCCCCTAAGGCCTGGAGAACATCGGTAGAAATCTACAATTTGAACGTCAACGTGGTCGGGGGGACCTGTCCTACCCGCCTACCGAGTTTCAAGACGATACTCCTTTTTTTAAATTTTGGCACCCCAGCCCATGGTCACAAGTCATGCTTTTGACACTACGGACGCCCCTAAGGCCTGGAGAACATCGGTAGAAATCTACAATTTGAACGTCAACGTGGTCGGGGGGACCTGTCCTACCCGCCTACCGAGTTTCAAGACGATACTCCTTTTTTTAAATTTTGGCACCCCAGCCCATGGTCACAAGTCATGCTTTTGACACTACGGACGCCCCTAAGGCCTGGAGAACATCGGTAGAAATCTACAATTTGAACGTCAACGTGGTCGGGGGGACCTGTCCTACCCGCCTACCGAGTTTCAAGACGATACTCCTTTTTTTAAATTTTGGCACCCCAGCCCATGGTCACAAGTCATGCTTTTGACACTACGGACGCCCCTAAGGCCTGGAGAACATCGGTAGAAATCTACAATTTGAACGTCAACGTGGTCGGGGGGACCTGTCCTACCCGCCTACCGAGTTTCAAGACGATACTCCTTTTTTTAAATTTTGGCACCCCAGCCCATGGTCACAAGTCATGCTTTTGACACTACGGACGCCCCTAAGGCCTGGAGAACATCGGTAGAAATCTACAATTTGAACGTCAACGTGGTCGGGGGGACCTGTCCTACCCGCCTACCGAGTTTCAAGACGATACTCCTTTTTTTAAATTTTGGCACCCCAGCCCATGGTCACAAGTCATGCTTTTGACACTACGGACGCCCCTAAGGCCTGGAGAACATCGGTAGAAATCTACAATTTGAACGTCAACGTGGTCGGGGGGACCTGTCCTACCCGCCTACCGAGTTTCAAGACGATACTCCTTTTTTTAAATTTTGGCACCCCAGCCCATGGTCACAAGTCATGCTTTTGACACTACGGACGCCCCTAAGGCCTGGAGAACATCGGTAGAAATCTACAATTTGAACGTCAACGTGGTCGGGGGGACCTGTCCTACCCGCCTACCGAGTTTCAAGACGATACTCCTTTTTTTAAATTTTGGCACCCCAGCCCATGGTCACAAGTCATGCTTTTGACACTACGGACGCCCCTAAGGCCTGGAGAACATCGGTAGAAATCTACAATTTGAACGTCAACGTGGTCGGGGGGACCTGTCCTACCCGCCTACCGAGTTTCAAGACGATACTCCTTTTTTTAAATTTTGGCACCCCAGCCCATGGTCACAAGTCATGCTTTTGACACTACGGACGCCCCTAAGGCCTGGAGAACATCGGTAGAAATCTACAATTTGAACGTCAACGTGGTCGGGGGGACCTGTCCTACCCGCCTACCGAGTTTCAAGACGATACTCCTTTTTTTAAATTTTGGCACCCCAGCCCATGGTCACAAGTCATGCTTTTGACACTACGGACGCCCCTAAGGCCTGGAGAACATCGGTAGAAATCTACAATTTGAACGTCAACGTGGTCGGGGGGACCTGTCCTACCCGCCTACCGAGTTTCAAGACGATACTCCTTTTTTTAAATTTTGGCACCCCAGCCCATGGTCACAAGTCATGCTTTTGACACTACGGACGCCCCTAAGGCCTGGAGAACATCGGTAGAAATCTACAATTTGAACGTCAACGTGGTCGGGGGGACCTGTCCTACCCGCCTACCGAGTTTCAAGACGATACTCCTTTTTTTAAATTTTGGCACCCCAGCCCATGGTCACAAGTCATGCTTTTGACACTACGGACGCCCCTAAGGCCTGGAGAACATCGGTAGAAATCTACAATTTGAACGTCAACGTGGTCGGGGGGACCTGTCCTACCCGCCTACCGAGTTTCAAGACGATACTCCTTTTTTTAAATTTTGGCACCCCAGCCCATGGTCACAAGTCATGCTTTTGACACTACGGACGCCCCTAAGGCCTGGAGAACATCGGTAGAAATCTACAATTTGAACGTCAACGTGGTCGGGGGGACCTGTCCTACCCGCCTACCGAGTTTCAAGACGATACTCCTTTTTTTAAATTTTGGCACCCCAGCCCATGGTCACAAGTCATGCTTTTGACACTACGGACGCCCCTAAGGCCTGGAGAACATCGGTAGAAATCTACAATTTGAACGTCAACGTGGTCGGGGGGACCTGTCCTACCCGCCTACCGAGTTTCAAGACGATACTCCTTTTTTTAAATTTTGGCACCCCAGCCCATGGTCACAAGTCATGCTTTTGACACTACGGACGCCCCTAAGGCCTGGAGAACATCGGTAGAAATCTACAATTTGAACGTCAACGTGGTCGGGGGGACCTGTCCTACCCGCCTACCGAGTTTCAAGACGATACTCCTTTTTTTAAATTTTGGCACCCCAGCCCATGGTCACAAGTCATGCTTTTGACACTACGGACGCCCCTAAGGCCTGGAGAACATCGGTAGAAATCTACAATTTGAACGTCAACGTGGTCGGGGGGACCTGTCCTACCCGCCTACCGAGTTTCAAGACGATACTCCTTTTTTTAAATTTTGGCACCCCAGCCCATGGTCACAAGTCATGCTTTTGACACTACGGACGCCCCTAAGGCCTGGAGAACATCGGTAGAAATCTACAATTTGAACGTCAACGTGGTCGGGGGGACCTGTCCTACCCGCCTACCGAGTTTCAAGACGATACTCCTTTTTTTAAATTTTGGCACCCCAGCCCATGGTCACAAGTCATGCTTTTGACACTACGGACGCCCCTAAGGCCTGGAGAACATCGGTAGAAATCTACAATTTGAACGTCAACGTGGTCGGGGGGACCTGTCCTACCCGCCTACCGAGTTTCAAGACGATACTCCTTTTTTTAAATTTTGGCACCCCAGCCCATGGTCACAAGTCATGCTTTTGACACTACGGACGCCCCTAAGGCCTGGAGAACATCGGTAGAAATCTACAATTTGAACGTCAACGTGGTCGGGGGGACCTGTCCTACCCGCCTACCGAGTTTCAAGACGATACTCCTTTTTTTAAATTTTGGCACCCCAGCCCATGGTCACAAGTCATGCTTTTGACACTACGGACGCCCCTAAGGCCTGGAGAACATCGGTAGAAATCTACAATTTGAACGTCAACGTGGTCGGGGGGACCTGTCCTACCCGCCTACCGAGTTTCAAGACGATACTCCTTTTTTTAAATTTTGGCACCCCAGCCCATGGTCACAAGTCATGCTTTTGACACTACGGACGCCCCTAAGGCCTGGAGAACATCGGTAGAAATCTACAATTTGAACGTCAACGTGGTCGGGGGGACCTGTCCTACCCGCCTACCGAGTTTCAAGACGATACTCCTTTTTTTAAATTTTGGCACCCCAGCCCATGGTCACAAGTCATGCTTTTGACACTACGGACGCCCCTAAGGCCTGGAGAACATCGGTAGAAATCTACAATTTGAACGTCAACGTGGTCGGGGGGACCTGTCCTACCCGCCTACCGAGTTTCAAGACGATACTCCTTTTTTTAAATTTTGGCACCCCAGCCCATGGTCACAAGTCATGCTTTTGACACTACGGACGCCCCTAAGGCCTGGAGAACATCGGTAGAAATCTACAATTTGAACGTCAACGTGGTCGGGGGGACCTGTCCTACCCGCCTACCGAGTTTCAAGACGATACTCCTTTTTTTAAATTTTGGCACCCCAGCCCATGGTCACAAGTCATGCTTTTGACACTACGGACGCCCCTAAGGCCTGGAGAACATCGGTAGAAATCTACAATTTGAACGTCAACGTGGTCGGGGGGACCTGTCCTACCCGCCTACCGAGTTTCAAGACGATACTCCTTTTTTTAAATTTTGGCACCCCAGCCCATGGTCACAAGTCATGCTTTTGACACTACGGACGCCCCTAAGGCCTGGAGAACATCGGTAGAAATCTACAATTTGAACGTCAACGTGGTCGGGGGGACCTGTCCTACCCGCCTACCGAGTTTCAAGACGATACTCCTTTTTTTAAATTTTGGCACCCCAGCCCATGGTCACAAGTCATGCTTTTGACACTACGGACGCCCCTAAGGCCTGGAGAACATCGGTAGAAATCTACAATTTGAACGTCAACGTGGTCGGGGGGACCTGTCCTACCCGCCTACCGAGTTTCAAGACGATACTCCTTTTTTTAAATTTTGGCACCCCAGCCCATGGTCACAAGTCATGCTTTTGACACTACGGACGCCCCTAAGGCCTGGAGAACATCGGTAGAAATCTACAATTTGAACGTCAACGTGGTCGGGGGGACCTGTCCTACCCGCCTACCGAGTTTCAAGACGATACTCCTTTTTTTAAATTTTGGCACCCCAGCCCATGGTCACAAGTCATGCTTTTGACACTACGGACGCCCCTAAGGCCTGGAGAACATCGGTAGAAATCTACAATTTGAACGTCAACGTGGTCGGGGGGACCTGTCCTACCCGCCTACCGAGTTTCAAGACGATACTCCTTTTTTTAAATTTTGGCACCCCAGCCCATGGTCACAAGTCATGCTTTTGACACTACGGACGCCCCTAAGGCCTGGAGAACATCGGTAGAAATCTACAATTTGAACGTCAACGTGGTCGGGGGGACCTGTCCTACCCGCCTACCGAGTTTCAAGACGATACTCCTTTTTTTAAATTTTGGCACCCCAGCCCATGGTCACAAGTCATGCTTTTGACACTACGGACGCCCCTAAGGCCTGGAGAACATCGGTAGAAATCTACAATTTGAACGTCAACGTGGTCGGGGGGACCTGTCCTACCCGCCTACCGAGTTTCAAGACGATACTCCTTTTTTTAAATTTTGGCACCCCAGCCCATGGTCACAAGTCATGCTTTTGACACTACGGACGCCCCTAAGGCCTGGAGAACATCGGTAGAAATCTACAATTTGAACGTCAACGTGGTCGGGGGGACCTGTCCTACCCGCCTACCGAGTTTCAAGACGATACTCCTTTTTTTAAATTTTGGCACCCCAGCCCATGGTCACAAGTCATGCTTTTGACACTACGGACGCCCCTAAGGCCTGGAGAACATCGGTAGAAATCTACAATTTGAACGTCAACGTGGTCGGGGGGACCTGTCCTACCCGCCTACCGAGTTTCAAGACGATACTCCTTTTTTTAAATTTTGGCACCCCAGCCCATGGTCACAAGTCATGCTTTTGACACTACGGACGCCCCTAAGGCCTGGAGAACATCGGTAGAAATCTACAATTTGAACGTCAACGTGGTCGGGGGGACCTGTCCTACCCGCCTACCGAGTTTCAAGACGATACTCCTTTTTTTAAATTTTGGCACCCCAGCCCATGGTCACAAGTCATGCTTTTGACACTACGGACGCCCCTAAGGCCTGGAGAACATCGGTAGAAATCTACAATTTGAACGTCAACGTGGTCGGGGGGACCTGTCCTACCCGCCTACCGAGTTTCAAGACGATACTCCTTTTTTTAAATTTTGGCACCCCAGCCCATGGTCACAAGTCATGCTTTTGACACTACGGACGCCCCTAAGGCCTGGAGAACATCGGTAGAAATCTACAATTTGAACGTCAACGTGGTCGGGGGGACCTGTCCTACCCGCCTACCGAGTTTCAAGACGATACTCCTTTTTTTAAATTTTGGCACCCCAGCCCATGGTCACAAGTCATGCTTTTGACACTACGGACGCCCCTAAGGCCTGGAGAACATCGGTAGAAATCTACAATTTGAACGTCAACGTGGTCGGGGGGACCTGTCCTACCCGCCTACCGAGTTTCAAGACGATACTCCTTTTTTTAAATTTTGGCACCCCAGCCCATGGTCACAAGTCATGCTTTTGACACTACGGACGCCCCTAAGGCCTGGAGAACATCGGTAGAAATCTACAATTTGAACGTCAACGTGGTCGGGGGGACCTGTCCTACCCGCCTACCGAGTTTCAAGACGATACTCCTTTTTTTAAATTTTGGCACCCCAGCCCATGGTCACAAGTCATGCTTTTGACACTACGGACGCCCCTAAGGCCTGGAGAACATCGGTAGAAATCTACAATTTGAACGTCAACGTGGTCGGGGGGACCTGTCCTACCCGCCTACCGAGTTTCAAGACGATACTCCTTTTTTTAAATTTTGGCACCCCAGCCCATGGTCACAAGTCATGCTTTTGACACTACGGACGCCCCTAAGGCCTGGAGAACATCGGTAGAAATCTACAATTTGAACGTCAACGTGGTCGGGGGGACCTGTCCTACCCGCCTACCGAGTTTCAAGACGATACTCCTTTTTTTAAATTTTGGCACCCCAGCCCATGGTCACAAGTCATGCTTTTGACACTACGGACGCCCCTAAGGCCTGGAGAACATCGGTAGAAATCTACAATTTGAACGTCAACGTGGTCGGGGGGACCTGTCCTACCCGCCTACCGAGTTTCAAGACGATACTCCTTTTTTTAAATTTTGGCACCCCAGCCCATGGTCACAAGTCATGCTTTTGACACTACGGACGCCCCTAAGGCCTGGAGAACATCGGTAGAAATCTACAATTTGAACGTCAACGTGGTCGGGGGGACCTGTCCTACCCGCCTACCGAGTTTCAAGACGATACTCCTTTTTTTAAATTTTGGCACCCCAGCCCATGGTCACAAGTCATGCTTTTGACACTACGGACGCCCCTAAGGCCTGGAGAACATCGGTAGAAATCTACAATTTGAACGTCAACGTGGTCGGGGGGACCTGTCCTACCCGCCTACCGAGTTTCAAGACGATACTCCTTTTTTTAAATTTTGGCACCCCAGCCCATGGTCACAAGTCATGCTTTTGACACTACGGACGCCCCTAAGGCCTGGAGAACATCGGTAGAAATCTACAATTTGAACGTCAACGTGGTCGGGGGGACCTGTCCTACCCGCCTACCGAGTTTCAAGACGATACTCCTTTTTTTAAATTTTGGCACCCCAGCCCATGGTCACAAGTCATGCTTTTGACACTACGGACGCCCCTAAGGCCTGGAGAACATCGGTAGAAATCTACAATTTGAACGTCAACGTGGTCGGGGGGACCTGTCCTACCCGCCTACCGAGTTTCAAGACGATACTCCTTTTTTTAAATTTTGGCACCCCAGCCCATGGTCACAAGTCATGCTTTTGACACTACGGACGCCCCTAAGGCCTGGAGAACATCGGTAGAAATCTACAATTTGAACGTCAACGTGGTCGGGGGGACCTGTCCTACCCGCCTACCGAGTTTCAAGACGATACTCCTTTTTTTAAATTTTGGCACCCCAGCCCTATGGTCACAAGTCATGCTTTTGACACTACGGACGCCCCTAAGGCCTGGAGAACATCGGTAGAAATCTACAATTTGAACGTCAACGTGGTCGGGGGGACCTGTCCTACCCGCCTACCGAGTTTCAAGACGATACTCCTTTTTTTAAATTTTGGCACCCCAGCCCATGGTCACAAGTCATGCTTTTGACACTACGGACGCCCCTAAGGCCTGGAGAACATCGGTAGAAATCTACAATTTGAACGTCAACGTGGTCGGGGGGACCTGTCCTACCCGCCTACCGAGTTTCAAGACGATACTCCTTTTTTTAAATTTTGGCACCCCAGCCCATGGTCACAAGTCATGCTTTTGACACTACGGACGCCCCTAAGGCCTGGAGAACATCGGTAGAAATCTACAATTTGAACGTCAACGTGGTCGGGGGGACCTGTCCTACCCGCCTACCGAGTTTCAAGACGATACTCCTTTTTTTAAATTTTGGCACCCCAGCCCATGGTCACAAGTCATGCTTTTGACACTACGGACGCCCCTAAGGCCTGGAGAACATCGGTAGAAATCTACAATTTGAACGTCAACGTGGTCGGGGGGACCTGTCCTACCCGCCTACCGAGTTTCAAGACGATACTCCTTTTTTTAAATTTTGGCACCCCAGCCCATGGTCACAAGTCATGCTTTTGACACTACGGACGCCCCTAAGGCCTGGAGAACATCGGTAGAAATCTACAATTTGAACGTCAACGTGGTCGGGGGGACCTGTCCTACCCGCCTACCGAGTTTCAAGACGATACTCCTTTTTTTAAATTTTGGCACCCCAGCCCATGGTCACAAGTCATGCTTTTGACACTACGGACGCCCCTAAGGCCTGGAGAACATCGGTAGAAATCTACAATTTGAACGTCAACGTGGTCGGGGGGACCTGTCCTACCCGCCTACCGAGTTTCAAGACGATACTCCTTTTTTTAAATTTTGGCACCCCAGCCCATGGTCACAAGTCATGCTTTTGACACTACGGACGCCCCTAAGGCCTGGAGAACATCGGTAGAAATCTACAATTTGAACGTCAACGTGGTCGGGGGGACCTGTCCTACCCGCCTACCGAGTTTCAAGACGATACTCCTTTTTTTAAATTTTGGCACCCCAGCCCATGGTCACAAGTCATGCTTTTGACACTACGGACGCCCCTAAGGCCTGGAGAACATCGGTAGAAATCTACAATTTGAACGTCAACGTGGTCGGGGGGACCTGTCCTACCCGCCTACCGAGTTTCAAGACGATACTCCTTTTTTTAAATTTTGGCACCCCAGCCCATGGTCACAAGTCATGCTTTTGACACTACGGACGCCCCTAAGGCCTGGAGAACATCGGTAGAAATCTACAATTTGAACGTCAACGTGGTCGGGGGGACCTGTCCTACCCGCCTACCGAGTTTCAAGACGATACTCCTTTTTTTAAATTTTGGCACCCCAGCCCATGGTCACAAGTCATGCTTTTGACACTACGGACGCCCCTAAGGCCTGGAGAACATCGGTAGAAATCTACAATTTGAACGTCAACGTGGTCGGGGGGACCTGTCCTACCCGCCTACCGAGTTTCAAGACGATACTCCTTTTTTTAAATTTTGGCACCCCAGCCCATGGTCACAAGTCATGCTTTTGACACTACGGACGCCCCTAAGGCCTGGAGAACATCGGTAGAAATCTACAATTTGAACGTCAACGTGGTCGGGGGGACCTGTCCTACCCGCCTACCGAGTTTCAAGACGATACTCCTTTTTTTAAATTTTGGCACCCCAGCCCATGGTCACAAGTCATGCTTTTGACACTACGGACGCCCCTAAGGCCTGGAGAACATCGGTAGAAATCTACAATTTGAACGTCAACGTGGTCGGGGGGACCTGTCCTACCCGCCTACCGAGTTTCAAGACGATACTCCTTTTTTTAAATTTTGGCACCCCAGCCCATGGTCACAAGTCATGCTTTTGACACTACGGACGCCCCTAAGGCCTGGAGAACATCGGTAGAAATCTACAATTTGAACGTCAACGTGGTCGGGGGGACCTGTCCTACCCGCCTACCGAGTTTCAAGACGATACTCCTTTTTTTAAATTTTGGCACCCCAGCCCATGGTCACAAGTCATGCTTTTGACACTACGGACGCCCCTAAGGCCTGGAGAACATCGGTAGAAATCTACAATTTGAACGTCAACGTGGTCGGGGGGACCTGTCCTACCCGCCTACCGAGTTTCAAGACGATACTCCTTTTTTTAAATTTTGGCACCCCAGCCCATGGTCACAAGTCATGCTTTTGACACTACGGACGCCCCTAAGGCCTGGAGAACATCGGTAGAAATCTACAATTTG
Organism: Haliotis rufescens; assembly: GCF_023055435.1. Taxonomy (NCBI): domain Eukaryota; kingdom Metazoa; phylum Mollusca; class Gastropoda; order Lepetellida; family Haliotidae; genus Haliotis; species Haliotis rufescens. The sequence goes on along the minus strand of NW_025964134.1, from coordinate 12,864 downwards.
AACGTCAACGTGGTCGGGGGGACCTGTCCTACCCGCCTACCGAGTTTCAAGACGATACTCCTTTTTTTAAATTTTGGCACCCCAGCCCATGGTCACAAGTCATGCTTTTGACACTACGGACGCCCCTAAGGCCTGGAGAACATCGGTAGAAATCTACAATTTGAACGTCAACGTGGTCGGGGGGACCTGTCCTACCCGCCTACCGAGTTTCAAGACGATACTCCTTTTTTTAAATTTTGGCACCCCAGCCCATGGTCACAAGTCATGCTTTTGACACTACGGACGCCCCTAAGGCCTGGAGAACATCGGTAGAAATCTACAATTTGAACGTCAACGTGGTCGGGGGGACCTGTCCTACCCGCCTACCGAGTTTCAAGACGATACTCCTTTTTTTAAATTTTGGCACCCCAGCCCATGGTCACAAGTCATGCTTTTGACACTACGGACGCCCCTAAGGCCTGGAGAACATCGGTAGAAATCTACAATTTGAACGTCAACGTGGTCGGGGGGACCTGTCCTACCCGCCTACCGAGTTTCAAGACGATACTCCTTTTTTTAAATTTTGGCACCCCAGCCCATGGTCACAAGTCATGCTTTTGACACTACGGACGCCCCTAAGGCCTGGAGAACATCGGTAGAAATCTACAATTTGAACGTCAACGTGGTCGGGGGGACCTGTCCTACCCGCCTACCGAGTTTCAAGACGATACTCCTTTTTTTAAATTTTGGCACCCCAGCCCATGGTCACAAGTCATGCTTTTGACACTACGGACGCCCCTAAGGCCTGGAGAACATCGGTAGAAATCTACAATTTGAACGTCAACGTGGTCGGGGGGACCTGTCCTACCCGCCTACCGAGTTTCAAGACGATACTCCTTTTTTTAAATTTTGGCACCCCAGCCCATGGTCACAAGTCATGCTTTTGACACTACGGACGCCCCTAAGGCCTGGAGAACATCGGTAGAAATCTACAATTTGAACGTCAACGTGGTCGGGGGGACCTGTCCTACCCGCCTACCGAGTTTCAAGACGATACTCCTTTTTTTAAATTTTGGCACCCCAGCCCATGGTCACAAGTCATGCTTTTGACACTACGGACGCCCCTAAGGCCTGGAGAACATCGGTAGAAATCTACAATTTGAACGTCAACGTGGTCGGGGGGACCTGTCCTACCCGCCTACCGAGTTTCAAGACGATACTCCTTTTTTTAAATTTTGGCACCCCAGCCCATGGTCACAAGTCATGCTTTTGACACTACGGACGCCCCTAAGGCCTGGAGAACATCGGTAGAAATCTACAATTTGAACGTCAACGTGGTCGGGGGGACCTGTCCTACCCGCCTACCGAGTTTCAAGACGATACTCCTTTTTTTAAATTTTGGCACCCCAGCCCATGGTCACAAGTCATGCTTTTGACACTACGGACGCCCCTAAGGCCTGGAGAACATCGGTAGAAATCTACAATTTGAACGTCAACGTGGTCGGGGGGACCTGTCCTACCCGCCTACCGAGTTTCAAGACGATACTCCTTTTTTTAAATTTTGGCACCCCAGCCCATGGTCACAAGTCATGCTTTTGACACTACGGACGCCCCTAAGGCCTGGAGAACATCGGTAGAAATCTACAATTTGAACGTCAACGTGGTCGGGGGGACCTGTCCTACCCGCCTACCGAGTTTCAAGACGATACTCCTTTTTTTAAATTTTGGCACCCCAGCCCATGGTCACAAGTCATGCTTTTGACACTACGGACGCCCCTAAGGCCTGGAGAACATCGGTAGAAATCTACAATTTGAACGTCAACGTGGTCGGGGGGACCTGTCCTACCCGCCTACCGAGTTTCAAGACGATACTCCTTTTTTTAAATTTTGGCACCCCAGCCCATGGTCACAAGTCATGCTTTTGACACTACGGACGCCCCTAAGGCCTGGAGAACATCGGTAGAAATCTACAATTTGAACGTCAACGTGGTCGGGGGGACCTGTCCTACCCGCCTACCGAGTTTCAAGACGATACTCCTTTTTTTAAATTTTGGCACCCCAGCCCATGGTCACAAGTCATGCTTTTGACACTACGGACGCCCCTAAGGCCTGGAGAACATCGGTAGAAATCTACAATTTGAACGTCAACGTGGTCGGGGGGACCTGTCCTACCCGCCTACCGAGTTTCAAGACGATACTCCTTTTTTTAAATTTTGGCACCCCAGCCCATGGTCACAAGTCATGCTTTTGACACTACGGACGCCCCTAAGGCCTGGAGAACATCGGTAGAAATCTACAATTTGAACGTCAACGTGGTCGGGGGGACCTGTCCTACCCGCCTACCGAGTTTCAAGACGATACTCCTTTTTTTAAATTTTGGCACCCCAGCCCATGGTCACAAGTCATGCTTTTGACACTACGGACGCCCCTAAGGCCTGGAGAACATCGGTAGAAATCTACAATTTGAACGTCAACGTGGTCGGGGGGACCTGTCCTACCCGCCTACCGAGTTTCAAGACGATACTCCTTTTTTTAAATTTTGGCACCCCAGCCCATGGTCACAAGTCATGCTTTTGACACTACGGACGCCCCTAAGGCCTGGAGAACATCGGTAGAAATCTACAATTTGAACGTCAACGTGGTCGGGGGGACCTGTCCTACCCGCCTACCGAGTTTCAAGACGATACTCCTTTTTTTAAATTTTGGCACCCCAGCCCATGGTCACAAGTCATGCTTTTGACACTACGGACGCCCCTAAGGCCTGGAGAACATCGGTAGAAATCTACAATTTGAACGTCAACGTGGTCGGGGGGACCTGTCCTACCCGCCTACCGAGTTTCAAGACGATACTCCTTTTTTTAAATTTTGGCACCCCAGCCCATGGTCACAAGTCATGCTTTTGACACTACGGACGCCCCTAAGGCCTGGAGAACATCGGTAGAAATCTACAATTTGAACGTCAACGTGGTCGGGGGGACCTGTCCTACCCGCCTACCGAGTTTCAAGACGATACTCCTTTTTTTAAATTTTGGCACCCCAGCCCATGGTCACAAGTCATGCTTTTGACACTACGGACGCCCCTAAGGCCTGGAGAACATCGGTAGAAATCTACAATTTGAACGTCAACGTGGTCGGGGGGACCTGTCCTACCCGCCTACCGAGTTTCAAGACGATACTCCTTTTTTTAAATTTTGGCACCCCAGCCCATGGTCACAAGTCATGCTTTTGACACTACGGACGCCCCTAAGGCCTGGAGAACATCGGTAGAAATCTACAATTTGAACGTCAACGTGGTCGGGGGGACCTGTCCTACCCGCCTACCGAGTTTCAAGACGATACTCCTTTTTTTAAATTTTGGCACCCCAGCCCATGGTCACAAGTCATGCTTTTGACACTACGGACGCCCCTAAGGCCTGGAGAACATCGGTAGAAATCTACAATTTGAACGTCAACGTGGTCGGGGGGACCTGTCCTACCCGCCTACCGAGTTTCAAGACGATACTCCTTTTTTTAAATTTTGGCACCCCAGCCCATGGTCACAAGTCATGCTTTTGACACTACGGACGCCCCTAAGGCCTGGAGAACATCGGTAGAAATCTACAATTTGAACGTCAACGTGGTCGGGGGGACCTGTCCTACCCGCCTACCGAGTTTCAAGACGATACTCCTTTTTTTAAATTTTGGCACCCCAGCCCATGGTCACAAGTCATGCTTTTGACACTACGGACGCCCCTAAGGCCTGGAGAACATCGGTAGAAATCTACAATTTGAACGTCAACGTGGTCGGGGGGACCTGTCCTACCCGCCTACCGAGTTTCAAGACGATACTCCTTTTTTTAAATTTTGGCACCCCAGCCCATGGTCACAAGTCATGCTTTTGACACTACGGACGCCCCTAAGGCCTGGAGAACATCGGTAGAAATCTACAATTTGAACGTCAACGTGGTCGGGGGGACCTGTCCTACCCGCCTACCGAGTTTCAAGACGATACTCCTTTTTTTAAATTTTGGCACCCCAGCCCATGGTCACAAGTCATGCTTTTGACACTACGGACGCCCCTAAGGCCTGGAGAACATCGGTAGAAATCTACAATTTGAACGTCAACGTGGTCGGGGGGACCTGTCCTACCCGCCTACCGAGTTTCAAGACGATACTCCTTTTTTTAAATTTTGGCACCCCAGCCCATGGTCACAAGTCATGCTTTTGACACTACGGACGCCCCTAAGGCCTGGAGAACATCGGTAGAAATCTACAATTTGAACGTCAACGTGGTCGGGGGGACCTGTCCTACCCGCCTACCGAGTTTCAAGACGATACTCCTTTTTTTAAATTTTGGCACCCCAGCCCATGGTCACAAGTCATGCTTTTGACACTACGGACGCCCCTAAGGCCTGGAGAACATCGGTAGAAATCTACAATTTGAACGTCAACGTGGTCGGGGGGACCTGTCCTACCCGCCTACCGAGTTTCAAGACGATACTCCTTTTTTTAAATTTTGGCACCCCAGCCCATGGTCACAAGTCATGCTTTTGACACTACGGACGCCCCTAAGGCCTGGAGAACATCGGTAGAAATCTACAATTTGAACGTCAACGTGGTCGGGGGGACCTGTCCTACCCGCCTACCGAGTTTCAAGACGATACTCCTTTTTTTAAATTTTGGCACCCCAGCCCATGGTCACAAGTCATGCTTTTGACACTACGGACGCCCCTAAGGCCTGGAGAACATCGGTAGAAATCTACAATTTGAACGTCAACGTGGTCGGGGGGACCTGTCCTACCCGCCTACCGAGTTTCAAGACGATACTCCTTTTTTTAAATTTTGGCACCCCAGCCCATGGTCACAAGTCATGCTTTTGACACTACGGACGCCCCTAAGGCCTGGAGAACATCGGTAGAAATCTACAATTTGAACGTCAACGTGGTCGGGGGGACCTGTCCTACCCGCCTACCGAGTTTCAAGACGATACTCCTTTTTTTAAATTTTGGCACCCCAGCCCATGGTCACAAGTCATGCTTTTGACACTACGGACGCCCCTAAGGCCTGGAGAACATCGGTAGAAATCTACAATTTGAACGTCAACGTGGTCGGGGGGACCTGTCCTACCCGCCTACCGAGTTTCAAGACGATACTCCTTTTTTTAAATTTTGGCACCCCAGCCCATGGTCACAAGTCATGCTTTTGACACTACGGACGCCCCTAAGGCCTGGAGAACATCGGTAGAAATCTACAATTTGAACGTCAACGTGGTCGGGGGGACCTGTCCTACCCGCCTACCGAGTTTCAAGACGATACTCCTTTTTTTAAATTTTGGCACCCCAGCCCATGGTCACAAGTCATGCTTTTGACACTACGGACGCCCCTAAGGCCTGGAGAACATCGGTAGAAATCTACAATTTGAACGTCAACGTGGTCGGGGGGACCTGTCCTACCCGCCTACCGAGTTTCAAGACGATACTCCTTTTTTTAAATTTTGGCACCCCAGCCCATGGTCACAAGTCATGCTTTTGACACTACGGACGCCCCTAAGGCCTGGAGAACATCGGTAGAAATCTACAATTTGAACGTCAACGTGGTCGGGGGGACCTGTCCTACCCGCCTACCGAGTTTCAAGACGATACTCCTTTTTTTAAATTTTGGCACCCCAGCCCATGGTCACAAGTCATGCTTTTGACACTACGGACGCCCCTAAGGCCTGGAGAACATCGGTAGAAATCTACAATTTGAACGTCAACGTGGTCGGGGGGACCTGTCCTACCCGCCTACCGAGTTTCAAGACGATACTCCTTTTTTTAAATTTTGGCACCCCAGCCCATGGTCACAAGTCATGCTTTTGACACTACGGACGCCCCTAAGGCCTGGAGAACATCGGTAGAAATCTACAATTTGAACGTCAACGTGGTCGGGGGGACCTGTCCTACCCGCCTACCGAGTTTCAAGACGATACTCCTTTTTTTAAATTTTGGCACCCCAGCCCATGGTCACAAGTCATGCTTTTGACACTACGGACGCCCCTAAGGCCTGGAGAACATCGGTAGAAATCTACAATTTGAACGTCAACGTGGTCGGGGGGACCTGTCCTACCCGCCTACCGAGTTTCAAGACGATACTCCTTTTTTTAAATTTTGGCACCCCAGCCCATGGTCACAAGTCATGCTTTTGACACTACGGACGCCCCTAAGGCCTGGAGAACATCGGTAGAAATCTACAATTTGAACGTCAACGTGGTCGGGGGGACCTGTCCTACCCGCCTACCGAGTTTCAAGACGATACTCCTTTTTTTAAATTTTGGCACCCCAGCCCATGGTCACAAGTCATGCTTTTGACACTACGGACGCCCCTAAGGCCTGGAGAACATCGGTAGAAATCTACAATTTGAACGTCAACGTGGTCGGGGGGACCTGTCCTACCCGCCTACCGAGTTTCAAGACGATACTCCTTTTTTTAAATTTTGGCACCCCAGCCCATGGTCACAAGTCATGCTTTTGACACTACGGACGCCCCTAAGGCCTGGAGAACATCGGTAGAAATCTACAATTTGAACGTCAACGTGGTCGGGGGGACCTGTCCTACCCGCCTACCGAGTTTCAAGACGATACTCCTTTTTTTAAATTTTGGCACCCCAGCCCATGGTCACAAGTCATGCTTTTGACACTACGGACGCCCCTAAGGCCTGGAGAACATCGGTAGAAATCTACAATTTGAACGTCAACGTGGTCGGGGGGACCTGTCCTACCCGCCTACCGAGTTTCAAGACGATACTCCTTTTTTTAAATTTTGGCACCCCAGCCCATGGTCACAAGTCATGCTTTTGACACTACGGACGCCCCTAAGGCCTGGAGAACATCGGTAGAAATCTACAATTTGAACGTCAACGTGGTCGGGGGGACCTGTCCTACCCGCCTACCGAGTTTCAAGACGATACTCCTTTTTTTAAATTTTGGCACCCCAGCCCATGGTCACAAGTCATGCTTTTGACACTACGGACGCCCCTAAGGCCTGGAGAACATCGGTAGAAATCTACAATTTGAACGTCAACGTGGTCGGGGGGACCTGTCCTACCCGCCTACCGAGTTTCAAGACGATACTCCTTTTTTTAAATTTTGGCACCCCAGCCCATGGTCACAAGTCATGCTTTTGACACTACGGACGCCCCTAAGGCCTGGAGAACATCGGTAGAAATCTACAATTTGAACGTCAACGTGGTCGGGGGGACCTGTCCTACCCGCCTACCGAGTTTCAAGACGATACTCCTTTTTTTAAATTTTGGCACCCCAGCCCAATGGTCACAAGTCATGCTTTTGACACTACGGACGCCCCTAAGGCCTGGAGAACATCGGTAGAAATCTACAATTTGAACGTCAACGTGGTCGGGGGGACCTGTCCTACCCGCCTACCGAGTTTCAAGACGATACTCCTTTTTTTAAATTTTGGCACCCCAGCCCATGGTCACAAGTCATGCTTTTGACACTACGGACGCCCCTAAGGCCTGGAGAACATCGGTAGAAATCTACAATTTGAACGTCAACGTGGTCGGGGGGACCTGTCCTACCCGCCTACCGAGTTTCAAGACGATACTCCTTTTTTTAAATTTTGGCACCCCAGCCCATGGTCACAAGTCATGCTTTTGACACTACGGACGCCCCTAAGGCCTGGAGAACATCGGTAGAATCTACAATTTGAACGTCAACGTGGTCGGGGGGACCTGTCCTACCCGCCTACCGAGTTTCAAGACGATACTCCTTTTTTTAAATTTTGGCACCCCAGCCCATGGTCACAAGTCATGCTTTTGACACTACGGACGCCCCTAAGGCCTGGAGAACATCGGTAGAAATCTACAATTTGAACGTCAACGTGGTCGGGGGGACCTGTCCTACCCGCCTACCGAGTTTCAAGACGATACTCCTTTTTTTAAATTTTGGCACCCCAGCCCATGGTCACAAGTCATGCTTTTGACACTACGGACGCCCCTAAGGCCTGGAGAACATCGGTAGAAATCTACAATTTGAACGTCAACGTGGTCGGGGGGACCTGTCCTACCCGCCTACCGAGTTTCAAGACGATACTCCTTTTTTTAAATTTTGGCACCCCAGCCCATGGTCACAAGTCATGCTTTTGACACTACGGACGCCCCTAAGGCCTGGAGAACATCGGTAGAAATCTACAATTTGAACGTCAACGTGGTCGGGGGGACCTGTCCTACCCGCCTACCGAGTTTCAAGACGATACTCCTTTTTTTAAATTTTGGCACCCCAGCCCATGGTCACAAGTCATGCTTTTGACACTACGGACGCCCCTAAGGCCTGGAGAACATCGGTAGAAATCTACAATTTGAACGTCAACGTGGTCGGGGGGACCTGTCCTACCCGCCTACCGAGTTTCAAGACGATACTCCTTTTTTTAAATTTTGGCACCCCAGCCCATGGTCACAAGTCATGCTTTTGACACTACGGACGCCCCTAAGGCCTGGAGAACATCGGTAGAAATCTACAATTTGAACGTCAACGTGGTCGGGGGGACCTGTCCTACCCGCCTACCGAGTTTCAAGACGATACTCCTTTTTTTAAATTTTGGCACCCCAGCCCATGGTCACAAGTCATGCTTTTGACACTACGGACGCCCCTAAGGCCTGGAGAACATCGGTAGAAATCTACAATTTGAACGTCAACGTGGTCGGGGGGACCTGTCCTACCCGCCTACCGAGTTTCAAGACGATACTCCTTTTTTTAAATTTTGGCACCCCAGCCCATGGTCACAAGTCATGCTTTTGACACTACGGACGCCCCTAAGGCCTGGAGAACATCGGTAGAAATCTACAATTTGAACGTCAACGTGGTCGGGGGGACCTGTCCTACCCGCCTACCGAGTTTCAAGACGATACTCCTTTTTTTAAATTTTGGCACCCCAGCCCATGGTCACAAGTCATGCTTTTGACACTACGGACGCCCCTAAGGCCTGGAGAACATCGGTAGAAATCTACAATTTGAACGTCAACGTGGTCGGGGGGACCTGTCCTACCCGCCTACCGAGTTTCAAGACGATACTCCTTTTTTTAAATTTTGGCACCCCAGCCCATGGTCACAAGTCATGCTTTTGACACTACGGACGCCCCTAAGGCCTGGAGAACATCGGTAGAAATCTACAATTTGAACGTCAACGTGGTCGGGGGGACCTGTCCTACCCGCCTACCGAGTTTCAAGACGATACTCCTTTTTTTAAATTTTGGCACCCCAGCCCATGGTCACAAGTCATGCTTTTGACACTACGGACGCCCCTAAGGCCTGGAGAACATCGGTAGAAATCTACAATTTGAACGTCAACGTGGTCGGGGGGACCTGTCCTACCCGCCTACCGAGTTTCAAGACGATACTCCTTTTTTTAAATTTTGGCACCCCAGCCCATGGTCACAAGTCATGCTTTTGACACTACGGACGCCCCTAAGGCCTGGAGAACATCGGTAGAAATCTACAATTTGAACGTCAACGTGGTCGGGGGGACCTGTCCTACCCGCCTACCGAGTTTCAAGACGATACTCCTTTTTTTAAATTTTGGCACCCCAGCCCATGGTCACAAGTCATGCTTTTGACACTACGGACGCCCCTAAGGCCTGGAGAACATCGGTAGAAATCTACAATTTGAACGTCAACGTGGTCGGGGGGACCTGTCCTACCCGCCTACCGAGTTTCAAGACGATACTCCTTTTTTTAAATTTTGGCACCCCAGCCCATGGTCACAAGTCATGCTTTTGACACTACGGACGCCCCTAAGGCCTGGAGAACATCGGTAGAAATCTACAATTTGAACGTCAACGTGGTCGGGGGGACCTGTCCTACCCGCCTACCGAGTTTCAAGACGATACTCCTTTTTTTAAATTTTGGCACCCCAGCCCATGGTCACAAGTCATGCTTTTGACACTACGGACGCCCCTAAGGCCTGGAGAACATCGGTAGAAATCTACAATTTGAACGTCAACGTGGTCGGGGGGACCTGTCCTACCCGCCTACCGAGTTTCAAGACGATACTCCTTTTTTTAAATTTTGGCACCCCAGCCCATGGTCACAAGTCATGCTTTTGACACTACGGACGCCCCTAAGGCCTGGAGAACATCGGTAGAAATCTACAATTTGAACGTCAACGTGGTCGGGGGACCTGTCCTACCCGCCTACCGAGTTTCAAGACGATACTCCTTTTTTTAAATTTTGGCACCCCAGCCCATGGTCACAAGTCATGCTTTTGACACTACGGACGCCCCTAAGGCCTGGAGAACATCGGTAGAAATCTACAATTTGAACGTCAACGTGGTCGGGGGGACCTGTCCTACCCGCCTACCGAGTTTCAAGACGATACTCCTTTTTTTAAATTTTGGCACCCCAGCCCATGGTCACAAGTCATGCTTTTGACACTACGGACGCCCCTAAGGCCTGGAGAACATCGGTAGAAATCTACAATTTGAACGTCAACGTGGTCGGGGGGACCTGTCCTACCCGCCTACCGAGTTTCAAGACGATACTCCTTTTTTTAAATTTTGGCACCCCAGCCCATGGTCACAAGTCATGCTTTTGACACTACGGACGCCCCTAAGGCCTGGAGAACATCGGTAGAAATCTACAATTTGAACGTCAACGTGGTCGGGGGGACCTGTCCTACCCGCCTACCGAGTTTCAAGACGATACTCCTTTTTTTAAATTTTGGCACCCCAGCCCATGGTCACAAGTCATGCTTTTGACACTACGGACGCCCCTAAGGCCTGGAGAACATCGGTAGAAATCTACAATTTGAACGTCAACGTGGTCGGGGGGACCTGTCCTACCCGCCTACCGAGTTTCAAGACGATACTCCTTTTTTTAAATTTTGGCACCCCAGCCCATGGTCACAAGTCATGCTTTTGACACTACGGACGCCCCTAAGGCCTGGAGAACATCGGTAGAAATCTACAATTTGAACGTCAACGTGGTCGGGGGGACCTGTCCTACCCGCCTACCGAGTTTCAAGACGATACTCCTTTTTTTAAATTTTGGCACCCCAGCCCATGGTCACAAGTCATGCTTTTGACACTACGGACGCCCCTAAGGCCTGGAGAACATCGGTAGAAATCTACAATTTGAACGTCAACGTGGTCGGGGGGACCTGTCCTACCCGCCTACCGAGTTTCAAGACGATACTCCTTTTTTTAAATTTTGGCACCCCAGCCCATGGTCACAAGTCATGCTTTTGACACTACGGACGCCCCTAAGGCCTGGAGAACATCGGTAGAAATCTACAATTTGAACGTCAACGTGGTCGGGGGGACCTGTCCTACCCGCCTACCGAGTTTCAAGACGATACTCCTTTTTTTAAATTTTGGCACCCCAGCCCATGGTCACAAGTCATGCTTTTGACACTACGGACGCCCCTAAGGCCTGGAGAACATCGGTAGAAATCTACAATTTGAACGTCAACGTGGTCGGGGGGACCTGTCCTACCCGCCTACCGAGTTTCAAGACGATACTCCTTTTTTTAAATTTTGGCACCCCAGCCCATGGTCACAAGTCATGCTTTTGACACTACGGACGCCCCTAAGGCCTGGAGAACATCGGTAGAAATCTACAATTTGAACGTCAACGTGGTCGGGGGGACCTGTCCTACCCGCCTACCGAGTTTCAAGACGATACTCCTTTTTTTAAATTTTGGCACCCCAGCCCATGGTCACAAGTCATGCTTTTGACACTACGGACGCCCTAAGGCCTGGAGAACATCGGTAGAAATCTACAATTTGAACGTCAACGTGGTCGGGGGGACCTGTCCTACCCGCCTACCGAGTTTCAAGACGATACTCCTTTTTTTAAATTTTGGCACCCCAGCCCATGGTCACAAGTCATGCTTTTGACACTACGGACGCCCCTAAGGCCTGGAGAACATCGGTAGAAATCTACAATTTGAACGTCAACGTGGTCGGGGGGACCTGTCCTACCCGCCTACCGAGTTTCAAGACGATACTCCTTTTTTTAAATTTTGGCACCCCAGCCCATGGTCACAAGTCATGCTTTTGACACTACGGACGCCCCTAAGGCCTGGAGAACATCGGTAGAAATCTACAATTTGAACGTCAACGTGGTCGGGGGGACCTGTCCTACCCGCCTACCGAGTTTCAAGACGATACTCCTTTTTTTAAATTTTGGCACCCCAGCCCATGGTCACAAGTCATGCTTTTGACACTACGGACGCCCCTAAGGCCTGGAGAACATCGGTAGAAATCTACAATTTGAACGTCAACGTGGTCGGGGGGACCTGTCCTACCCGCCTACCGAGTTTCAAGACGATACTCCTTTTTTTAAATTTTGGCACCCCAGCCCATGGTCACAAGTCATGCTTTTGACACTACGGACGCCCCTAAGGCCTGGAGAACATCGGTAGAAATCTACAATTTGAACGTCAACGTGGTCGGGGGGACCTGTCCTACCCGCCTACCGAGTTTCAAGACGATACTCCTTTTTTTAAATTTTGGCACCCCAGCCCATGGTCACAAGTCATGCTTTTGACACTACGGACGCCCCTAAGGCCTGGAGAACATCGTAGAAATCTACAATTTGAACGTCAACGTGGTCGGGGGGACCTGTCCTACCCGCCTACCGAGTTTCAAGACGATACTCCTTTTTTTAAATTTTGGCACCCCAGCCCATGGTCACAAGTCATGCTTTTGACACTACGGACGCCCCTAAGGCCTGGAGAACATCGGTAGAAATCTTACAATTTGAACGTCAACGTGGTCTGGGGGGGGACCTGTCCTACCCGCCTACCGAGTTTCAAGACGATACTTCCTTTTTTTTAAATTTGGCACCCCCGCCCATGGTCACAAGGTCATGCTTTCTCGACCCAACCTACCGAGACGCCCCTAAGGCCTGGAGA
>NW_025964133.1:0-30218 GCF_023055435.1 Haliotis rufescens | reverse complement strand
TCAGCAACCCATGCTTGCCGTAAAAGACGACTATGCTTGTCGTAAAAGGCGACTAACGGGATCAGGTGGTCAGGCTCGCTGACTTGGTTGATGCATGTCATCGATCCCAATTGTGTGGATCGATGCTCATGATATTAATCACTAGATTGTCTGGTCCAGACTCGATTATGTACAGGTCGCCGTCATTTAGCTGGAATATTGCTAAGTGCGGCGTTGAACAACAACCAAACCAACCAACCAATGATTATTTCGGTTGAATACATTTGTTGTAAACTAACTGAACAGCACAGAGTTGAGCATACACATCACGTCACCTGTCTATTCGAGTAACTATTTTATTCCGCTATAGAGCTTTTTGTTGTATGGCTGTGATTGTGAAAATGAAGTCACACAAGATTCTAAATGGAATTGTGTATAGATCTAGACCTACATCCTTCGAGGTAAAAGATAGTGATATATAAAATTATAAGATTTGTAAGAATGAGGACCAAACATTGTATGAAGGTCTTTGCAAGCTCCGACGTTTGTATAGTTTGGCCCTTACTCTATGAAGGTTGCTGCTGATGTGATGTTTTGAACCACAACAAGTTTAGTGCTGCTGATGTGATGTTTTGAACCACAACAAGTTTAGTGCTGCTGATGTGATGTCTTGAACCACAACAAGTTTAGTGCTTCTGATGTGATGTTTTGAACCACAACAAGTTTAGTGCTGCTGATGTGATGTCTTGAACCACAACAAGCTTATTGATGCAGATGTGATGTTTTGAACCACAACAAGTCTAGTGCTGCTGATGTGAGGTGTTGAACCACAACAAGTTTAGTGCTGCTGATGTGATGTTTTGAACCACAACAAGTTTAGTGCTGCTGATGTGATGTTTTGAACCACAACAGGGTTTGTGATGCTGATAAAGGTAAATACAAACAACTTTACGGATAACAACTTCTTGTTTAAGGCCTATGGCACGTTTGGATTGTAATACCTTTTTCAAGCTAGACTGACTACAATCAAGTAATTATAGGTTTATACATGATATATTGTGATAAGCAGCGGATTAACATTAACAGCAACAGATAATGAATAACAAATAGCACACAGATCATTGGATTAAGCTTGGTGTACAATAAACATTACAAATGGCATACAGGTAATGAAATCATATATATGTTATAAACCCCAAGTTTTTATTCATAAACTTTTACGTTTTCATATTTACACATCATCTTCTAGAATGCAAATCAAACAGTTACTGATGAGGGTTGCCGGGAACGACTTGTCCAGTGTAAATAAAAGCGACAAAAAACATTTCCATAATCATATGAAGTACCTATTAACAGCCGAGTCCGATGTATGATTCCGACTGTACAACATTTACATGTAAGCATGTATTTTCATGTTATATTGATAATGATTCATAAACACATGCTCCTGGTATAGTCGGAATCGTACAACAAATCTGCTTTGAGCAGAGACTTCTTATGAATATGAAAATATTTTTGTTGCTTATATTTTATGAATTAATACCAAATAATGATGTTATCAGGTGTTCGCAAAAAAGGTGAAAATCCCAATCTGATTTATCTGTAATAATTTTGCAAAAACATAATATTCTTCTTCGAAATCAATCCGAAAGAAGCATTCGCTCGAAACTCATCCTGCAATATCCTACAGTAGTCACGAAAAAGACACGTGTTTCTATGGCTTCTTTCGCCATTATACAGAGGCCTCATGTGACGCTGGTCTTGAATTAATCACATCAGCCATTAGTACAAATATGACGATGATTTACAAGCGCTAACGAACAATGACATTCTTTATCTTAATGTACTAAGTAACAGTAACTTTGACTATCAGGAGAGAAGAAATCCTTCTTTCTCCATTGATGGATTCTTCGCTCAGGTAGGCTAAGGATTATCAAGGGACATATGAAAATAGCAGCGCATTGAGTGCTGAGTATTCATGTCATACATTAACTTAATGAGTTACTGACAAGCTCATCATAAAGTGTCCGGCATCCCCACGAGCCCTCATGCCCGGGGTTGTCTGCTATTATTTTTATACTTTCATGACATGAGGAGAGCTGCTTTGATAATATAAAAATTTACCGTTTGAATGGGCATCATCTCTTCAGCTATATGTGAACGTTTTATTAATATTGTAAAATGAAGGATACAATATCATAGAAATGGCATCACAGTATTGACTATAAAGTACCAATTGAACTTATGCATTCAGTGTACGTCCAATGTTATGTTGATCGTATGTTGCAGTACTGAATATAAATGATAGCAAATATACAAAGTCATGTTCCAATTGAACTTATGCCTTCTGTGTGCGTCCAATGTTATGTTGATCGTATGTTGCAGTACTGAATATTGCTGATAGCAAATATACAAAGTCATGTACCAATTGAACTTATGCCTTCGGTGTGCGTCCAATGTTATGTTGATCGTATGTTGCAGTACTGAATATAAATGATAGCAAATATACAAAGTCATGTACCAATTGAACTTATGCCTTCTGTGTGCGTCCAATGTTATGTTGATCGTATGTTGCAGTACTGAATATCAATGATAGCAAATATACAAAGTCATGTTCAAACTGAACCTACGCTTTCTGTGTGCGTCTAATGTTATGTTGATCGCATGTTGCAGTAATTGATATAAATCATAGCAAACATACAAAGTCATGTACAAATAAAAAAACGTCCGTGTTTCTTCAATGTTATTCTTGTTAGGTGACTCTAATGGAGATTCCGGGGCGGACTTGACCACTTCTGTTTTTCCAGCTGTTATTGTGGGAGCTGAATAGAACGAAGCAGGATATTCAATCAGCATGTGGTGAGGTGAAATTGGGTTTAACGTCGCGTCCAAGATTATTGCACTTATATAGCGACGTGCATGCACGTGTGTGTGTGTGGCTGCTTGTACTAGACCGGACTGATGCCGATTTATAGTGCTAGCACACTGAGATACCATGCCACAGTTTAACATGAATACCCCACTCAGACACAGTATACTGACTCCGAGCCGACCAGTCCTTGCTTTAACCCCTTAATGCCGAGCGCCAGACAGGGTAACAACAAGTACCATCTTTTAACGTCTTTTGGTATGACGCGGCCGGGGATCGAACCCCGGACCTTCCGCTCTCCGGGCGGACGCTCTACCACAAGACCACGGAGGCGGTTTCAATCAGCATGTTCAATATAGTTGTTTAATATAGATAGTTTTCACATGTATAGTAATCCAGTAATAATATTGACAAACAAAGTGTGGACAAGCCAGAATAACCCATGCCAAGAATAATCACTGACTGGTTATTCCAACCTACGATTACACGATCCTGGTACGCAAAGCGGGGTGCGACTCTGTACAACAAATTACGGCACTTGAAACTTCTCAGGTACATTAGGCAGCAGGCTGCATGTAGGTGTAAGAGTTTGACTTCGGGTTCAAGATTATTGCACTTACATAGCGACTTGCATGCACGTGTGTGTGTGTGTGTGTGTGTGTGTGTGTGTGTGTGTGTGTGTGTGTGTGTGTGTGTGTGCGTGTGTGCGTGCGTGCGTACGTGCGTACGTGTGTGTGTGCGTGCGTGTAGTCTGTTATTCCGGCCTAAAAGTCCTAGTCCGCTGAAATACCATGCCGCAGTTTAAAATGAATATCCCACTCAGACACAGTATACTGACTCCGAACCAACCATTCTTTATTGTATTCCCTTAATGCCGAGCGTCAGGCAGGGAAACATCAAGTATCATCTTTTAACGTCTTTTGGTATGACGTGGCTGGGATCGAACCACCGACCTAGCAGACACTCTATCCATTAGACCGGCTAGATGAGATGCCAACAATACTTACCAAATATATATCGCGTACTTGTGTCTATTATGATCAATATGTTCTCGCAACAAGACTTCAATGCAAAATGCCAACAACACCAGAAATATACCAATCTTAATACATTTAAACGCATTTGCATCATTACCATTGTACGTTTTGTTTGAATTGTGAAAAATATAAATATCAAGTTTCATTTTCTCCATCTCGAAATTTCAAATGAAAAAGACATTCAAGATATAATTTCCCTCAAACGGTTGTAATTCTAGGGATATTGTAACATTACAGTCTATTTGATTATTATTTATATTTAACAGTTTTGTTTTTCAGAACAAACTAGTTCATATAATCACCATTTATGGATCATATTTCTCCTGTGGTTTTTTAAATAATTTCTTTTAATTCTCGTAAAAAGGCGCATAATCATGCTAAAGAGTTTAAAGATGAGTAAGTGAATAGTAGAAATGTTCCCGAAATGGGCTACACACATTGCACCCCTGAGGAAAATCGAACCTGGGCCTTTAACAAACGCTTTAACCACTAGGCTACCCCGCCGCCCAAGTTTAAACATGATTAGGTCGTTGGAACAATGTTGTCGCTAACCATCATTCCACATTCCAGCATTCCTTAATTTCATTATTTTCTGTATGCCGAGAAACAATTGCGTTGAATGTGCCACCGTAGGTGGATAGGATACGTTCACCTTCGAAAACCTGGTGTTATCATTATTTTATAGTGATTCGTAAACATGTGCTTTTGATATTAAGTGCCGAGCAAAATAAAAATATGCAATTAAAAATTGCATTTGTCCAAAAAGTGAAAAGACTGAAAACAGTCGCCGAAACACAGCAAGCTGAAGTTTCAATATCGCCTTTGGTGCCGCTAGCAAATACATCGCCACAGAATAACCATTTCGTTTGTTTCAATAATAGCCACCATCAAACATGGGTGTATACTTTCTTCTGTCTGTTAGTCGGGATCGTGTAATGGCTTTCCTATAAATATCGTGGATCGTTGCTCACAATATAAATCACTCGACTGTCTGGTCCAGACTTAATTATTTACAGGCCGCTGTCACATAAGTGGAATTTTGATGAGTGTGGCGTTAGAAACAAACAAGCAAGTAAATGGAACCTACCCTGATTGAAAAAATATGTGACCTTACACTTCTATACTGACTTGAAGCCAAAGCGTACCTCTCTTCTGGCCTGGTTTCGCGTTTAGCCTCTGAACATTAACATTGTGGCATATATTCAACTCGCAATATCGCCTTCAGTTGAAGAGGTAAACGTTCGTTTGAACGTGACGTAACGTCAACCTTCTGCGATTGTAAAGAAGGGTATTGATCTGGGCTGAGGTGGACAAGATGACGGATCGGTCATGTGTTGGGCAAGTAAACGACAGCCCCAGCATCAGACGTCGCTTGTTCTTGTGGTTATTGGGAGAGGTTAAAAACGCAGGTTCTGATATAGTGTTTGCTTCCGACTCACTTTAAGTGGCTAACTGTTATCAGCTCAATCGAAAGTTGGCAGTGACACAATTATCAGTAAAATGATTTGATTATTTTCGCACTGAATCGAACGGTGTCAAATAACGTGAATCAGTATCACTTTTTGTACCTTCAGTTTTGACATCAGGGGGATCAATTACTGCGGAGCCGATGTTTCCTTCAAGAACGCGGGTGACTCGCTTAAACTAGCAGATCTCCCTAACGTTTCCCAAGGCAGTTTCCAGGCCTGAGCAGATTTCATCCACGGGCTTGACAAGGATATGTGTTCGTGACTGACACTAGCACGAGAGGAGGTGGTCCCGCAGTGAATAGCCTTGTGTCGGCGTCGTTCATTGGCTGTGACTGGAATAACCTCGAACCGAGTATTGCAAGTGATGTCCCATCTTGAATAGTGTCGGCATCAGTGCTGGGCATAGATCGATGTGGGTGAATCTAAAGCAGACGGACAGATTAGATTTATCGTTAATAGACCAAGGGATCTACTGCTTTGTCCGAACTCTTCACGGAGGTACTCCAACTTGAAATAGCGAAAAGAGGAGTAACTTTTCTCTCTCCAGGTGAGTTGCACAGCATCGGTGTTTATTGATCTATAGTTATTTGTATAGTGATTGTAATCGTGTGTGAGTTGGTTTGTAAACTTTAAGCACACTGATGGTAAGCAGGTCGATATATAAAGATTTCTCCGATATGTCTAATACAGAGTGCCTATTGAACGTTAGAAAGGTTGCCAGGTACAAGTGATGATATTTGTTGCAGTTGACGCAACATACTAACCCTTACCAAATATGCTTGAACGTTGATCTAACTTCTCCAAGTGTTGAATGTTCTGATTACTTTGTTCTTTATTAAAAATAAAAACAGAAATTGCAAAACAACTTTCAACCCCATCATTTGTTTTGTAACTAAATTAACGCACTCGTGATCTGCACGCAGAAAACATTTTAAATAAAGTATAAAAACGATTTAGGTTCAAAAACCCCATTTTCAGATCTTTTCTGGCACAGGAACCGTTTGAATTATAACCCAATTAGGTATGAATTAACATTAACTTCAAACAGTTGAATCCATGCCAGCATGCAATTCGCAGCTTGAACGCAACTTTGTGTAAACGAAAAAGTCGAAAATGAAAATGAACTGATTTCAAAGCGAACTGATCTACTCACTCACAAAGATGTAAATAATTTTTATTATTTCTCGCCCTTCATGCAGTATCTATGGTCAATTGTATGTATCAGAATAAATAATGAGTACATATGTCTGGATTAATCAATTTGGAATTCTGAAGCTAAATAGACCTGATTTGAAATCTATGCCATATGTACATTCATATGTACATTGTATCGATATATGATATAAAGCTGAGTATTAGGTCGTATTTCATTAATATCTGGGTTCGATATGCCTTATAGGCGATATGGGAGATCGCTTCCACTGTCATTGACACGCGAAAGGCTTGATAAGATGACGCACACACGCAAGACAAGAGGATTTTCCTAGCTTTTTCTATGACTTTCAACGACGATATTGAGCCTACATGTATCTGGCAATGGATGTCTAGCGCTTGAATTTGAATCACTAATGGGCAGTACCGAGTGGAGGAATATACTACTCTGTAAAAGTATGTCTGTTCCAAATAATGCGAGTTCATTCTGTAATTGATACGTCGTTATGAATATGAAGAAAACATTGGTAGTTTATTTATTCTCAGTGAAAATGATAAATGGTTATATATAACGTGACTTTTATGTAGCGCGGTGTTTACGGCTGATACGGGATGAAGAGTCATTCAAAGTTCCTTCATTGGATTAAAACATCTGAGATGGCTTTATGGAAGCTTAAATGGAACGAAGATCGGCCGCTAGCATTTCACATCGAACAGGACCACTGACGTGAATATTAGCTAACTGAACAGCTTTTGCAGATCAATACCGTTAAACGCTTCACAGGTGTCCAGATCGACCACATTTTAGTTAAGTTTGCCAATGCAAAAAATATATTTGAAAAGACTTTAGAACTCGGAGATAATGGTTATTTTTAGATTTGGCATTGAATTATGAAGCCTGGAAGCAGGTTACTTCAACTAATTGATGATTCTCAGCATCAGTAGACATCTGGACAGTGAATACTCAAAGAATCGTAACAGAAATTGGGATATGGCCAAAGACATATCATATGGAAATAATGTTCCGGATAATATATGGTATTTTAATGTTGTAGCGTTTCACACATAAGTGATCAAACTACATCTGTGTGACTGTGCAACGGCAATGGTAGAACTTGTTAATCCGTATATTGGAGGTGGTAAAAGAGTGAGTATAGTCCTTTCTGCTTCCATATCGATGTTGACAATTAGAAATAATACACGTTTGAATATGGCTTAGCTATACCATTAAGAATATTAAACTAATTGACCCGTTGTATAAAGACTATGAGTACAAAAGTAAGACGAATGAAGGACATATACTTTCTTTAAACACTATTTTCAAAAATAAATACTTTTTTTTCGCTAAATGCATTACATCCTATTCTTATGCAACGCTCAACCTCACCATAGCTATACCACCGAAGTATGTCATGTATACGCAACACTCTACCTCACATTACTATACTACTAGGACGTTAACGTTCCAGCGCAAAATAGCTGTATTATCTGATATAATAAGAACTTTTTATATGCAACACTCTACCAAGCTAGCAATAGCTATACGACTTGCTACTCATATCCTATTTATATGCAAAAACCTCCTCAAAATGAGCTATACCTTCTAGTGTAATTATTACTTTCATATGCAACACTCCACCTAGCAAGAGCTATATCAACCGGGACGAGTACCAGATTTACAATTTAGAATTATCATTCATCAAATAGTCCAATTGTCACCAACCAGCATTAATGGCAATCCTACAGTATGGGAATTCCGAGTGACAATCCTTGCACGTAAATAAGCATGACCCGTGTGATATTGACAAGATATCTGCAATCTACATGCGTCAATAGCAGTCATTCAACAGGCAGGTGTTCTGGGACGGATATTAATCGCCCATTAAGTCTCGTTGTAGGACGCGGCATATCACCGAGCCGCGCCTATCTCTCAACCAAACTGATACACGATACATATGCACTTACAATCAGTTCAGTCTAAGACGGTTGTAATTAAACCACCCACCCTTTCCGAGTGCGATTTACGTGAAGTAAAGTCCATGTTTTAATCACATGTCGTGCGGGAATACCTGGTAACGCTCTTGATAGACTCCATGTCCCTGTTTCGTCGTCTTTAATTAAGTACATACTCCAATCCAATTCCGTTTATTTCCGATTTCTTTACGTTTCGTCGGAGTTTCTCTTTTTGAGTACACCGGATATGAGTTTGTCTATGGTGGTCGATGTTACTGATGTCAACCCGTTTCTACATTTAAACATAATCAGGGTCTTCGAGGACAGATCGTGCATGTCTCTGTGCGGGGTAGATAAACGGCGGTTGCATGCTGAAATGAAAATGTAGGATGTGTCTTCTGACAATATGGCTGTTATAACAGGCATGTTCTGTTTAATAAAACATGGACGTTACCAAATCAGCCATATTTCACATGAATAGACAAACGCTAAACCCGTCTTTATCGAGCTTGCAACGGAAATATATTTCATGGCCATCGTAGTATCCGACAGATTCCTATCTCTTCTGTATGGTTGCGTCAATGAAAGGGTCCACATTTGATTGATATCGTGTTTATTGATTTGAAATGAGCATCGGCAAAATGACAGAAGGTAGAGTCACGTCTCTGTAGGATGTCAGTGAAATCCAAACCACACGCACTGCGCGTTGGAGCTATTTGCCATAGAAACGGCAGCCGAACTTTAATGGCACAAACACTGCCTTTACTATCTTTGCACAATTGGACGTAAAGTAAATTGATCATAACTAGCCTAGATATCATGATTACGAAATCATGGAAATGCTAAAAGACGACATTTACATGCTAAACGTTCAATGAGCAATGGTTTACTGTAGATAGTTGTACCGGATCAATGGAGAATGGCTTATTTCTTATGGTAAAGTTACCAATTTTTGCTGTCTGTTTCAATAGATAGCTGTATTTGGTTACCTCTGGTTCTAAATTTAGAATTTAAACATTAAATGCAGATATGCACACGTGAACTAACCTATTTTGACATGGGATTCTGTAACGTCTGCATCCATCTGATGCTGATGTTGTGGCGTGTTTGGAACTGATTAAACAGTTGTTAGGTCTACATGTTCATGAAAAAGATGAGAGTTTGAATGCTCCTCTGCAGAATGACTGTAATATCTAATAACCATTCAGTAAATCATGAAGCCAAGTAATAAAAGCTAACAGCACTTGTATTCATGGTTACATATTCCGTCAACCATTGCATTCCAATATACCGCAAGCATCCTTTAGTTCAATAAAAGCATTTTTTATACTAGGTAGGTAGGTATTGTAATATTAATGTTTTAGTATTTCATTTTGTGTGTTCACTCTTCTGATGGGATATAACGATTGATATATGTCCCAATCCAATGCTAACACTTTTGTCGTGTTTTCAAATGATAAAGTGGCGGTTGCTAGGTCTAAATTCCCGTAAGGAAATAAAGATTGCTTGAATGCTCCACTGCAGAATGGTTATAATAACCAATAAACCTCATTTAAATCATAAATCGAAGTAATAAAAGCTAACGGCACTTGTATTTATTTCAAAGTAGGACAAACATCCTTGAGTACAAAATACAATCATAAGTTTTATAAGTTGTAAAATATATCTTCACGTATACCATTTGTGTGTTCACCTTATGGCGATTTCCTTTAGCGCTTTAAAATAAACTTTACATTCTTTACTCCATATTTTCAAGTTGTAGTTTAACTTGGCCATGGAACTAAAATATCGTATTACCTCATGTATGCACACATTCCTCTCTTTATCATAGAGCATAGGAACTATTGAAAATTGTACTAACGGCCCTTTAAGAGTGACCGTAAATATGCACCCGATTACACCGGCAAATGTGGATTTGAATTGAAGGCCTATTTCCACATTAATATTTCATGATAACATATTTTTTTACAGAAACACGTTTTTGAAAACACACGTTATTGCATTACATTTGCCGGATCCAAATTTAAACATTGCCTGACACAGATTTGCGTTGTGAACCTCGGATACCGGGCGATGGAGTACAGTTAGGTCAATGCTTTACACCTACCATACAGTGACAAGAGAAGCAATAGCAATGCCCATGTGTTTTTCATATTGTGTTTGTATATACTGATTGTGCTACCTTTTAGTCAATTGTAATTCCAGATCATACTGTTTCATGTTGCATATCTCCATATTGAGTTTTCATTCTGGGTTGAAGTATCTCTGTCAGGGTATAATTACGTCTCTTGAACACGTAACGTACATTTACACTGTTGATCCGTGCGTTCAGACAGTGATAGGATTCACAAGAATGTAACTAATGAAGGCCATGGTGAATTACGAAAGCATTGGTGCACAATGGTGTACATTTCGGTTTTGTCGGTCTAGACATACATTGATGTCAATGCTTATTCATGTCACTTCGAATACATTGCAACATCTCATACACGTATATCCCCGCTGAGTGTGTGTTCGCAAATGAGACATCGTGAGTCCTGTACTATCAGCTGATTCAGGAACCTATAGCCTCGGCAAAGGAATCATTTTCTGTGGTACCTTGAGGATAGCTATTACACCCAAGGGAAATAACTCCAATTTCTCTTACAATGATGCTTTTGTCATTTAGTTAATTATAAACCGCAAGTATTTCTCATTCTTATATTATGATGCTATCAGCTAAATTATTTGCTGAGATGATAGGATTTGTTAGAAAAATGGAGAAAGTTGAAAGAGGCATTTTGCGAAAAGATGCTCACCTAGTAAAGTCTGCTTTGTTCTTCGGTGAAAGAAACCTTAACAAGGCTCTTGGTTCGATGAAAATTAATTGAAATCGATTTTATTTGCGCGGCTTTTGAAATAGAATTCCGCTTTATGTCGACAAATTGTGTTTATTGTCGTAGACAGCCGCTTGTAAGTTAAAGGAGACTGTTCACTAGAGATGAGATGGACTGGATTATTCAATCAATACCCCGGCCGTACAGACAACGGTTGTAACCCTCCGATAGATGTTGTACTAAAACAGAGAGAGGAATGGTTTAGTCACTCCGGTGGTTCCCTGTGCTTCAGGGAAGCTGGAGTTAGTTGTTCTCATTTGGAGTGCCTTTCAGAAACAATTTACCACCAAGGCGTTAGAATGTAATTGTTGAGCCAGGTGTTCTTTCTGTGTGTTAGTAAACATGGAATAATATCATAAGAGGTAATTTGTACTACTTGTTTGATAATATATCTCTGAAGGATTTCAGATACTTTTGATAACGTTGATCTTGATATTGAAATGTCGGAAGATGTTGTTGGTAATACTGGGTTAATCTGAATCCCTGCATTCAACAAAACATTCTCTCTCTCTCTCTCTCTCTCTCTCTCCCCCCCCCCCCCCCCCTCTCTCTCTCGCTCTCTCTCTCTCTCGGTATGTTACAAGAAGGTGCGTTTCTCCAGTCTCCAGTTACCTAGGATGTCAAAAGAGGTGACTAAATGGATCGGAGTGACGGACTCGGTGACTTGGTTCATTGCAAGTAATCGGTTCCACACAGTATGGAGTGCTGCTCATAATGTCAATCACTGTACTGTCTTATCTAGATTCGAATATGTGTCTCAGAATCTATTATAAAATGCAATGTGATCACACGTTGCTTTTGTCACCTGTCACCTATGGTTGGTTTATGTAAAAGTGGCTTTGTGGTTAATGCGTTCAAGCACGGGACTCCAGTTCCATTCTCTACATAGACATAACAGTATGCCCAACAACCCGCGGTACCGGACACTGGGATAAGACACGTTCTTAACGAGGTCGACCATCCAAATTACAGATATACGAGGAAATCCTTAGTGAATAAAAATGTATACGTGACGCTAAACATAAGCGACAAAACCCTTTCCATAAAGTTAAGGTATCCCTCTAAAAGCTTGGTCCATTGTACAAGTCTTATCAATACAATGACACTTGCTTTTTCCTATTCCTCATCACTGACCCTCACACAGATGATGTCCTGATGTCAGATTCATTTGGTGTCAATTGAATCTGAATTCATGTCATGATGGGACGGTGCAAATAAAAAAAAATGAATTCAAATTAAATGTTGACAATGTTCAAATTCAATAATCAGATACACATTTTGTAGTTTATCCCTATAGCATGGCCTCATTTATGGCCGTGATGAATAACGCAAAGGGAATGGCAAATACTACATACATGTGTGTACTGCGATTGTCAACAAATGGACCACGCAGATTGTGTGAAAAGCTGAATTGTCTGCAGTAATGTACAGGTCATGCTAAGTCAACATCGTAAATATCCAGGCCACCAGATACCATTACCTGGACTGTTTCAGATCCTCTTTGCGTTGCCTCACCGCAGGTGAAGAGCGATTTATATTAAAGCAACAAAGCACTGAACCGAAATCTCATTACAGGAACAAAGGAAGAAAATCGAATGTATTTCCTCGGCTATGTGTAATTTTCCATGTGGTTAGATCTGTATATGGGCTAGACATATATAGACTCACTTTGATTCAGTGGCACATTTTCGTAGGAACTGCAGGCAATAAGCACTGATTCGATATTTGATCATAGTACCTCACTGATGTGGTACTAGCCTGATGTGGTACTAGTTTGTGTCATTGTCACATGTCAGCGCGTGTTTGTAAATAGAACGGATTGATAATATTGTCTGGATATAACTACAAAATATTAAAATATAGATCATGGCACACAAAGGACACGGGTATTTGTCAACATGAAGAGCAAGCTCCCGTATAAGCAAGAGGGATGCTTTGCTTCTCGGAACTGTATCCATAGATCGTTGACAACCGCTCTCAAAAAAGTAATTACGATGTTTTTGCTACTTACTTCTTTGCTGTTCGACAAAGCAGTATTCTTCTAACGTTTTATGCAGGACGAGTAGGTGGGCTACTCGTTTGGGTAGATCTATAAACAACTATAAATATCACTATTGGTCGGTGAAGCATCAAAGGAAATGTCACACTGACATTAGATAAAAAGATAATGGTTAAAGATAATGTTTGTTTTTTGTTTGTTTGTTGTTTAACACCACACTCAGAAATATTCCAGCTATATGACGGCGGTCTGTAAATAATCCAGTCTGGACCAGAAAATCCATTGATTGACATCATGAGCATCGATCCACGCAATTGGGATACGATGACATGCACCAACAAAGTCAGCGAGCCTGACCACCCGATCCCGTTAGTCGCCTCCTATTGAAGATAATGAATTGGTCCGTGTTGTCACATATCTGCTTCCTTTGCACAATGTCAATGTGTAGTCCTATGTGATAGTATTCGGCTACTTCTAAATTCTTTAGAGACACTAATTTGTTACTTCTTGAAACAACTACTTACTGTCTTCAATGTCATTTGCACAAATATGCACTCACTTGAAAACGCCTAAGTTGAAATATTACTTAAACCCCTAAAACGTCAGACTTAAGACATTTATATGAAACATTATAATAATTCTCAAATAAATTGGTTTATATCTTGAAAACCCAAATGACCGCGTTCATAATTCAATTTCATTTTGGGGGCTTTAAAGTACACACTTTCCATAATGCTAAAATATAACATTGCCTTCCATCTAAAAATAACTCTTGGACAAAGTGATTTAAGTTGAGAAAATATGCGTGATTTAGTACTTCCGTCTTTAACGCTAACTGCACAAGGGGCACTTTACTATCAATAAAACTGGCAAAATCTCCTATAGTAAATTGATGCAAGTTAGTCTGTTGAAACTAAGGGTGTTAAAGACTTTGTCTTGTTGCAGCCGAGGCAGGGGTCTGCCTGTATGAGCGCCTGGTGACACTGCTCGCGGTAGACTAATACTAATTGTTTTAGATGCGAGAGAATCACCGGGTCTCCTACACATTGATTGTTCTGTCAAATTTTGATTGACTGGATGAAAAATAGCACTGATTATGAAGATGGTATTCGGGCCCTCGGAAAACGATTTTCTGGTGGCAAATTTCTGAAGAGTCTATCGAGGAATTGTCTATTTGGCCAAAGAGGCAGGATCCCACTGGCGTGAAGCTCGTCAACATTGCTCGATTTGTTACCACACGCCACAGAATATTAATATTTTAACAGTTAAAATGCCTTTTTTATTGCAGCTGTATCTAAACTTAATAACTTGCACACTAAGGAATATAATTGTAAAAGCGAATCAATTACTGCAGTGATAATTCAGTTATGTAGATTACACGGTCAAACAGAAACTGATCAGAGTGGTGCTAGATGGTTGAAGGGTATCATAACATACACGACGGAATATTAAATTATAACAGTTAAAATGCGTTTGTTGGAAGGTATATTAGCACAAAAATCAATAACGGGGATAATATACTGCAATATGCCTTTCGGGCCATGACATACAGAACAAAACATATTCCATATACTACTAATAGATATTTTCTTGTTACACAACGTGAGGCTATCGACGGCACGTAACAGCTGTAGCATATCAGTTTGTAAAACATAAGTTTATGGATTCCAAGTTCCAAGCGGTATGCGTGGATGACAAACCGAAGATATATTGTGTCATTTGCTGCCAAAGGCACGCTTACGTTCTTTCAGACGCTGGCTTGGGAGCCACTGGAGCACATTTGTTGATTGCAGTCTGATGCATGAATCGGTATGCCATGCATCCCAACTTCGACACCCGACAGCCTTTTCGAGATGCGTGGGCATAAAGTGATGTTGACTTTTAATCTTGTCTCGCGATTTACTGCTTATTGTAATTTTTGTGCAATAAGTTTAGACTTTTGACAATCCATCGCAGCTGTTGTTACTGCTCTGTACAAATGGCATTTGATCTTGAACTGACAAAATAATATGTATATCGCATGGAGTCAGGCTGAGTGTATCGACCGCCGCACTGTAAAGGTTTGTAGGTATAGATTCAATTCAGGTGAACGATCAGATGGTTCAACGAGGTTTTCGCGAAGTGATGGTTTAATGGAGTGCAGTAGCTGTCGTTGTCTTTCCGCTTCTGCTATGTCGCAAACCTCTTTATAATTAGCTCGAATGCTCGTTTATAGTAAGTATTTGATTGTGTGTTGGTAAAGCTATGCAACTATGAATGTCAATAGTGTAATTATTTCACGGTAAAGCAGACAAGAATTTATGTTATACAGTGTAATGGGAGAAGTCCAAAACCGAGCATTGTGTGATGAATTGTTTGTATTTACTGATAGGTAGTATGCAGGTGTCACATTTCTCATAGCAACATAGCAGATTCCCATCCTTGATTTTCTTACAAATGAATGTACATGTCGCGCCTTTGACTATTTTGACATGTGGACATGTGGATTGCATTTCCAGATATGAAGCATCTGTGACCAAAATGATGTCTGATAGGGTTTCCTATTTTGACTTGAACCATCTGTTTGCGTGTTATTTCAGGTGCACACTTGACTTACCTTTGCATATGGTTGTTATGGGTGCCATCGATGGCGCACCTCTTCGCGAACAACGGATTTCATCACTACTGGATAATGATTAGCAAACACATGCCCATGATATCGTCGTAATGGTAGAATGGATTCGGCTTTTAGCAGATATTTCTTATGATTATGGAAAGGGTTGCTTTCGTGTATTGAGACACAACAGACATATGGGTGCTAGTCCTTGGTATCACCTTCACCAGTCCTAGACATATGCAAATATTGACTATTGTCCTTAAAGATGTCCTCGTGGATTCCTACTGTATCTCATGAGCTTTATTTCACCCCCTGATGACAGCTGTTACACAATCTGACAATGAAGACCCTTTACGACATGTCACCAATACAGACAGATCAAGTGTAACCTGTCTAATCCATGCTTCTTTGTAATTGTGTGAATTGACAAATATATGTATCAAGGAGACAAAGATACTTTTTCGTATTGATGTCGAAGATGTCCCCAATAGTATCTGAACAAAAGATGTGTCGATAATAACGTAGTATTGGGTTCTGAAATTGCAACCTTGTCCTCGTTCTTGCGTGAATTTTGTTTTGTACATTTCAGAAGGAAACGCTTCTGTGTTACATATATATCGATGCAAATAAAACGCAAATGATACTTTGGTGTCATATGCAGAAACTACAATAGACACTTCGGTTGAGGCAAGTACTCAAGTTATGAGGTTAAAAGCTGCAAATGACATCATCCTGCATATTGAAAATATCCCTGATACTCTTACTGCAATACTCATTGATTGTATGAGCTAAGAGACTGGCAACTCACGCCTCACTGTTGATGGAGCACATTTCCTAATTAAGATTATGGCTACACTTTGATACCGATATTGAACACTTTCCCACGTCGAGGAAGGACCCATGACATCAGTTCTCAATTGGAGATGGTGTTTTCATCAGAATTTCATTACTAGTGTGTAGATATCCATTGTGAGTAACCGTATGCAATGGTTGATGCTGCTGAGTCTAAATTGCCTCTGCGCAGTGAGTTTGAAGAACTTATTCGGTGGGCAGAATCTACCATCCTCCATGCGCCCATCCATGTCCTGTTCACCCTACTCCATATCTTAACATGAGAGATCTTCCTCAAATCACTGTCTATAATTGTCTCTCGGGCCACTCTATCATGCCACTAGGCATATTGATTAGATCCTTCAAAAGATAAATAGTAGATTGAATCGTGTACATTTCAGATTGCTGTTATTGGTTTAAGACATAAAACGTCACGGCAAGGGGTACAAGGTACGTACTTGACGAAGCATTAACCTAGATGCATGTATCTAATGATGTAAGGCGTAGAAGGTGTGTTCGTAGCGAGGCATTGACCTAGACAGCTGATGGTACATGTTGTATTGCGAAATGTGTACATGGTATTTAAGTAGCGAGGCATTGACCTAGACAGCTGATGGTACATGTTTTATTGCGATATGTGCACATGCTATGTGAGCAGAGAGACATTGACCTAGCCACTTGATAGGTGTTCATGTGTCGCGATATGTGTACATGGTATGGAAGCAGAGAGACATTGACCTAGCCACTTGATAGGTGTACAAGGTATGTACAAAGAGTGACTCTGACCTAGCCAGCTAACAGGTGTGCAAGGTATAGACTTAGAGAAACGTTGACTTCGCCACCTGTACATGCATGCTCAGTTGCGATAGGGGTATATTTAGACATACCATAATAATCATGACGCAAAATGCAAGTTTATTTTCAATATATGATATGCTGAATTTGTTTATCGCTCAGTTGTCACTGCAGTTTATAACCTTAGCCATTGATTGTGTTTCCTGTGGTAGTGGTAGTTTCATAATATCATGTAGTTTTCTTGATCTTGCTGGTTGTGTGTCATAGTGCCTAGACGTCATGGATTAATCCACCACTGGCTTGTGTTATCCGTGAAGATCCGAGTTAGAATTGGTCTTCAGAAACCATGCTTGTCATAAGATAAGACTGACAGAATCGGGTGATTGGGGTCGCTGATTTGTTTGATGCATTTCATCGTATCCCCGTTGTACAGATCGCTGCTCATGATGTCAATCACTGGAATATCTGGTTAAGACGATTACTTACAGACCGCCGTCATATAGCTGAACAACAAACACACTGGCTGGCTGGTCTGGTTGGTTTCTTTACATACAGTCCGTGTATATATTTCGGATTGGGTGTGAAATAACCTTCACTCACGCAATCACGCATGCCTCTTGGTTTGTTAGAGGTTGACGTAAGGTTAGCTCTCTCTCTCTCTCTCTCTCTCTCTCTCTCTCTCTCTCTCTCTTGGCGACTAACGGGATCGCGCGGTCAGGCTAGCTGACCTGGTTGTTGATACATGTCATCGTATCGTATATCATCGTAGATCAATGCTTATCACGATCTCTCTCTCTCTCTCTCTCTCTCTCTCTCTCTCTCTCTCTCTCTCTCTCCTCTCTCTCTTTCTCTCCCCCCTCTCTCTCTCTCTTGTTGGTATTACTGGGTTAATCTGAATCCCACGTGAAGCGTTAGTCGTTACTCTCTCCCTCTCTCTCTCTTACACACACACACACACACACACACACACACACACACACACACACACACACACACACACACACACACACACACACTTAATATCCGTCGTACATCGTATAACTCATCCATAGTGGTAATCCCTTTACCAGATATTGAATTTTGTACATGCATTCAGTGAATAAGACATTTCCTTGCTTTACGTTTCTTGGAGAAGAACGTTTCAGAGATTGGGTTTCGCATACTACATGACATTTCGCTGATTATAGTCATGCATATGCTCCCGTATTGCCATCTCGATAATTGCAGCAAATCCAATTTCTAATTCGCACATCTTTTTACGCATCAGAAGTTCAACAACAAACACTACGTCGCCATTTTGAAAATTGAAATCAATCAAAGAGGTTCAACGCCCATCAATATGGCAACACAGAAGATGCGTGGATTAGTCATACCTAAAATACGGTTAAAATGTGGGTTTAATTCGTTATATTAAATATTTCAAATCGTTCTTTGAATGCATGGAATCTTCAGTATCTTAAGAGAGGTACATGTTATTGTTTTTTTTATGAATTTATATGATGCAGAAGGCGGCAATACCAGATCGTTCAGCATTACACAAGCAGCGCTAATGAATATCGTCAACGGTATATGTCTGAGACATGTACCCAGCTAACACACTACGTTTTCACAACGTTGTGGTAAAGTTGTGAATTGGTAACGTAGTGATACAACGTTGTCACAACGTTATTATTACGTCACTGTGCAACGTCGTTTCACAACGTAATAACAACGTTGCATTTTTACGTTGTGAAAACGTTGTTCATCGAATATTTCCCAACGTCTTGTTACATCGTTCCTGAAACGTTGGTGCGACGTCAACTGTCGCCTTAACAAAAATTGTATGAACAAAAGTTTTACATACAAATCGACACAATTTCTGCCAAAAACAAGGCAGTAATTCATTATTTACCTATATCTTCGGAATCAGGATTTCCATCTCGTAAATAAACTAAAGTCTGTGTAAACACCTTATTATCACGTCACTCCAACGTTATGTGACAACGTAATCACAACGTAGCAAAATTACGTTGTGGAAACGTTGTGCATCGGGCGCCATGCAACGTTATGATGACAACGTTTCTCATACGTTGGTGCGACGTCAAATAGTCTTCATCGCGAAAAGCGTAAAAACAAAGGTGTTTACTCGAAATAAACTACATTTTGGCAGAAAATTACAATAATGTTAGATTTGGTTTTCACTTTTCAGCAACCCGTGCTTGTCGTAAGAGGCGATTAAACAACAAACAATGACAATAACATTTTCGCCATACATGCATGATTCGCACTTCCATCGTTGTTGAAAGGTTGTGGATTGGTAACGTCGTGATATAACGTTGTCACAACGTTATTTTAACGTCGACCTGCAACGTTATTTCACAACGTAATAACAACGTTGCACATTCACGTTGTGAAAACGTTGTGCATTGGACATCACACAACGTTTTGTAACTACGTTTCTGAAACGTCGGTAAAAACGTTATTGAGTTTGCTTCTCGATAGAATAGAATAGAAGGAATAGAACTGCTTTATCAAAATCAACATGAATTTGTCAGAAAACCAAGTTAGTAATGCATTACCTTTCTATATATTCGGCATTTGAATTTTCATCTCTTAATACTAATATTTCGAGAACGTAATTGCGTATATCTGTGACAACGTTACAACAACGTTGCAAATTAACGTTGTGATAACGTTGTGCTTTGGACATTACAGTACTTTTTGTAAATGATGTTTAGGAAACCACTTGTAGATCTACCATCTCTTAGTGTTATTTTTTTTTAAACATATATATCTATTAACGAACTAAATGTTGTCACAAGCAATATTACAGTTAAAAACAATTGGCGCGTATTTTTTGCGGCGTGAGAGCGACTGCAGAAAAGTTTAGCCTGTTGCCTCGTGAAGTGACGTCAGAATGACGTCACATTGTCGCGGAAGATTTGTTGTCACCAGCCATCTTAGCTCAAACTCACTCTGGACATAATATATTACAAGCAAGTGATTGTGCAGCAACTGGAACTGGACAGATGATCTGTGAATTCGATTGAGGTAAGTTAATTTTTCAAAAATAGTCTGCGCTTGTTGATATGTTTCTGTGCATGCAGTGCGTCAAATGATCTAAATGTATCGTATTATTCAGAAGTGGCAGGGTTAAGAATGCAGTTTGCTGGTCATTTTCACTGAGCGTCAGTGTTGATATTAATATGATACACAGAACTTGATGATAGAGGTGAAGGGGGCCCAAGACTTTTTTCCATATTATTATTTTATGGATACCAAGGGTAATTGCCAAGGGCAAGCGGTATATTTTTGACCAGAATTCAATCTGGTGGCGTTTTGTGGCCGTCATATTATGTTCGGGTTTCGTTCGTAAGCGTGTAGATTTGTAAATAGGCCTAACTTATGCATCGCCTACTGACCGCACTGACAGTTATCGCCATTTCTTCTGTGTTATTTCTGAAATCATTACTATTTAAAGTTTACATGTACTAATCTTCTGACTTTGATTTTTGTGCAACAATGTGGCTCATCCAGGCCATGGGAATGGTTAAGTAGATTTCTCTTATACAGCGAAAAGAGGGAATCAAAACAATGGAAGTATTCAGATCGACTCTCTGTAGGCTGCTAGTTATAGCCCTAGTCTAAAGTGATCAATGATGTTATGAAAAAAATCGTATTTTCGGGAAGAGACAGAAACATACTTGATGTTTCCGAAAAGGCCTAATTAGCACTGACTGAAGTAGCCTAAATGTGGATCATCAGGTTGTTGCTGCTGTCTATAAAGTTTATCATAGCAAGGTGCTTATCATGTGTATTTTTATTATTTCCGAAAAAAGAATCAATTCATCATTTTCCGATAACTAGATCTATGTCCGACTCCTTTCTAATGAAAACGAGCAAAAGTAAAACGAGTCTCTCGTCGCGCGCTATAACGGGGTGTTTGCGGTATTGTCCTCTCTGGTGATGATAAGCTAGTCGATAGTCAAAAGTTAAATATCACCATATATTGTCAGTGAGTTGGTCATCGTTTGTTGATGATTAAAGTGAGATAGGTGTAGCCAATGTGCACCAATGAAAAATACAATGGAATTGATAGCAACCATATTCTTTCGGTTTTCGATCTGCATATGTTGCAACGTAGGCTACCATACTACAGAATTATATTTAACGATATTTAACTGTATTAGATCTATGTTAATAAACGTAGTGACAAATAAATTTCAATAAATATTTAGAGCTGTTTCAACTTCGTCTGGTATTGTATAAGCTATTGCATTTTGTTTATTTCCCCATGTTTCTAATCTTTGTAAATGTTAGAACATATATAACTATCCTGGCATATTAATATGGAAAATATTAAGGTAGATCTAAGTATTAAAAAAAATCACAGTTTTAATTAGGATAAATACCCCAAAGTGTTAACACTTTTATCACTTATTGGTGGGCCAATTCATAATTCATATTCAACATTCTTGCTTCAAATATGGGAACTATTTATTTTATTTGGCAATATATATTTTTCATTTATGTACATATTTTTCAAATAAGGTTTTAGAAACTTAGCCATGATATTCACTTGAATCACTAGTTTGAGTGTACAGCAGAAAGGTAAAGTTACTGCTTTTGAAAAACTACAGTTGATCTGTTGACTGATAAAACTATTTGCCAATATTACTATCAGTTACATCATACTCTATTAGTCTAAGTAAATGGGATTTATCTATACAGTACTGGTTTATTTAAGAATGGAATACTTTGTGGTTTCTGTTTTTCTTTCAGGTGGAGAAAACAGTATTGTGGGAGCGTATTTGTTTAAAGTACATATCACTGACAGAAAGGTATGTCTGATTCAATAATATATACAAACATCTTCAAGAATTAAAATTTAGATGATTCTTATTTAATTATACCCACAATCTAAAAGGGCGGGGGTATAAAGTTACACCAATGATTCAGTGCTAAAAGCTTTTCTGCTTATGTATGATCCAAGAGCATCATGGTATTAGTGTCAGCGC
This sequence comes from Haliotis rufescens, assembly GCF_023055435.1. NCBI lineage: Eukaryota > Metazoa > Mollusca > Gastropoda > Lepetellida > Haliotidae > Haliotis > Haliotis rufescens. The sequence goes on along the minus strand of NW_025964133.1, from coordinate 7,665 downwards.
CTTCGCACTTTCAGCAGTTTTTAACTGTTTAAAGACTGACATCAGACATCAAAACATTATTTGGGGGAATGCAACCGTTATTTTGTTATGTCAGAAATATGTCCCTTGCCTTGCCATTTTATAACATTTGTGTCATTTTTTATTCAGTTACCAAGGCATAAGGAGAGACTGAGGATACAGTTGAAGATCATCCCTGTGACTTTTCATTTGAGGACTGAAAAGGCTCCCCAGCAACTCAGCCCATGTTCTGACTTGTCATTTAACAAATAAATAAAGGTCACCTCAACCAGAATTCTATTGTCATTTCGTTTACCTAATGGATCTTAGGACATCAGATGCATAGACTATTCTGTTTGTCACAGTGTTGCTCTCAATGCTGAATGTATGAGGTAAGGCCAAGAAAATTTAAATGTTTCAATTTGTGCAGGGCTTATTGTTTGATGGTTTTTAATTTGCAAATTCGTGGGAAAATCCAATATCTTTTAATTGGGTTGAAACATTTGTGAACAATTTGCACATAGCCTTGAAAATTGTTTTGGAAAATGAATATTATATTACCAAATTGTACATGTAATTTAAAACATTTAGATTTATATCTTCGCCGTATTTCAAACTCTGCCAAAAAAGAGTGCATTTCATTGACTTGCTGTTTCATGGATAGGGTTAAAGTGAATTCAGTTTGCAGAATGTATTTCTTTGTACCTGACGTCTTAACTAGATTGGTACAAACTTTTCAGGCTGCCTGGGAGGTATTGAGGAATAAAACAGGCGTTAATCTACATGGACATTGCAACAACGTGCTGCAATGCCTGTAGTGTCGCCATATGTAAACAGTATGCGATACCTACGTTGTCGCGACGTAAAAAATGGACGTTGTGACAACGTCTTGATTTGGTTGTATTTTGGTTTACGCACAACGTCGTAGCAACCAATCTGGGAGTCTACAGAATTACGTTGTGACAACGTCACATCACAACGTTGTAGCAACGAAAAGTAAACGTTGTCACAACGTTGTAACAACGTAGAATTGTTGGCTGGGTACGTTGTCGCGACGTTTTGGTTAAACGTTGTAGCAACGTAAAAAATGGACGTTGTGACAACGTCTTGATTTGGTTGTATTTTGGTTTACGCACAACGTTGTAGCAACCAATCTGGGAGTCTACAGGATTACGTTGTGACAACGTAACATCACAACGTTGTAGCAACGAAAAGTCAACGTTGTCGCAACGTTGTCACAACGTAGAATTGTTTGCTGGGTAACCATTTGGGATTTCTACTCTACTCATAATAAGCTGACACGCCATGATAAAACAGATATTTTTTCAAAGGCATTAAACCCCTTACTTCTCCATTTCTCCTGATATTGAAACCAAATAGAGCCTCCATATGTACGTCCGCACAAACGAAAGTATACATCCACGTTTGATGAAGGCGGAAAATGACACAAACTGGAACGGTTATTCGATGGTGACGTATTTGATACGGGTATCATTGCTGTGTTTTTGACCCTAGGTTTGCAGTGTTTTGGCAGCTATTTTCAGCTTAGTAAAGCTTTGATGAAATATTTTGTCCAAGTATGTTTACAAGTGTATACTTTCGTTTGGCCGGTCCTCCGTGAACACATTCATCTGGATACTGTTTGATGAATACATTCATTATTGAGGTAAGCATAGTCAATCGCGAACTGTAAACAAGGACGAGGGTTCATGGAAGGCCGTCGCTTCTTTCCAAGTATTTAATCAATGCCAACACCATGATGCACTGGAGAGAAATGTCATATTGACAAGACGAGGTCCACTGTGCATCGGAAAGAGGGCTCCTACAGTGGTAGAAATTACCAAAGTGAATGGGCATGTCATGGATTTTAATGATCTATACTATATTATCCGTCCTCGTCAATCTATAGTCTGCCTCCAATTAGCGAAGCTACTTTCTATATTGCATGTGGTCATTTGGGCCAGTATATGGACAAAGTCATCCTCCTAAATATGGTTATCGGATTTAGAAATGATTTCATGTGTAGTTTACGAAAAATGAGCTTTTATTGGAGCATATATTTTGAACAATTTTTATGTTATTTGCACATTTATCTCAAATATTGTCAGTGCATGAAGAAGTATTATAATAATAACGATTCTAACAGCAAATACACACTTACGCACACATACATACATAACCTCTTTTGTTGAATTCCGAATGCTTTCAAGTTCCTTTTGCTTTGAAATTAGCATTTCGAACATCTAATCACTGTCTACACAAATACATTGATCTATTCAAATGTAACGCCTTTGTAAACTCCAGATTTAAATATATTGAATTGAATAATGATGAACGGCTTACCGTGTATAAATTCAAGACACTCTTGTGTACTGGAAATGTTCCCATGATAAACTTAATTTCTTGTAATTGTGCATCGTACTGTTATTCAAATTATTCATTGCTTAAAAATACAAATTAATCTTCTTTTACCACCGTCGGTGGTGATTTCAGAAATCATGAAAGGATTTAATTGAAATTGATAACTTTGACCTTTGTGGTTGACTGGAAGAAGTGACGTCTTATTAAAAATGTCCAGATCAGTAACTATGAATTTGTAGACAGGTTATTTCACATGGGAAGACTGATCTCATCAAAGGCGAAGCAGAATGAATAATACGGAATGCTAATGAACTGGTTTCTTTATTAAACAGATATATAAATATTTAGGCGAAACGAAGCGCCTTTCAACATATGTAACTCTATTAACAACGATCGTTCACACATTATATCTTCTCTGTAAAAGGTTCCTGGTGGTTGAAACGCCGCCTGTGCAACAGCACGTACTGCGTCTATAACAATATTGTACAATCGTTAATAAATGTTTAAATGTCTCAGACTTTTTCTATGACCTGTAAATAATTTATAACACGAATTGTACTAGAAATACAGTCTGTAATACGAAACAAAGGTGACAGCACTCCAGTGAGTGAGTGAGTGAGTAAGGTTTTACGCCGCTTTTAGCAATATTACAGCAATATCACGGCGGGGGACACCAGAAATTGGCTTCACACATTGTACCCATGTCGGGAATCGAACCCGGGTCTTCGGCGTGACGAGCGAACGCTTTAACCACTAGGCTACCCGACCGCCCCGACAGCACTCCAGGTCTTACAGCATCGGTGTATAGGAATTGTAACTCACTGTCTTTTGTTTGTTGGTGTTTGGTGTTTAACGCCGGACTCAGCAATAGTCCACCTATATGGCGGCGGTCTGTATTTAATCTACTCCGAACCGGACAATCCTGTGATTAACATCCTGAGCAGCGTTCTGCGCACTGGGGATACGATGACATGATGCAATCAACCAAGTCCGCAAGCCTGACCACCCGTTCCCGTTTGTCGCCGATAACGACAAGCATGGGTTGCTGTAGACCTGTTCTAACCCGGCTCTTCACGGTGATGAAACTCATTGATTACCATCGTTCGAATCCCATATTATCCCGATTAGGATAATGGGTCTATCAGTACCAATCACGTGCGTCTTCTATTTCATGGCTTCCATTTTGGACGTTGGACACTTTGTCAATACTTCACGGGTTCGTCTACACCGCGTTCCTCTATAAACCGTGAATACACTCCCGATTTGCAGTGTACTCTTAACCAACCAATCCAGAGGCATGGTCCCAGTGGAAGGGAAACCGGCGGGGTTTAAGACAACCAATGAACGCTCGGATTACATCGCACAAAGGGCAGTATTTTTCGTGCAACCGATCAAGGGTCGTGTCGCGATTCGCTGTGCAGAGTTGCGTCCCTTGAACACGCCAGAAACCTTTGATTGTGGGTTCGAATCCCGGTTCGCCCCTAATTATGTTTCTAGGTTTGTCAGCACCATACCAATGCTCGTGGGTTTCACCGAAGCGGTAAACGTCTGAGACCTGCATCACTTCGGGCTTTCCTCCCACATTGAGGTGACACGCCGTGATATAATTGGAATACTGTTAAAAGCGGCGTTAAACCTGACTCACTCACTCACTCTACGGTCGTATGAACATCGAACTTTCAATATCAGGCAACTGTAGGGTTCGTGCAATATTCATAGGCTCATTTCATTTCGAGTGAATTATACACGGACTCTTTTCACTACTCGTCACTGCATGCTATCGGCAGTATCAATTCATGAAGGATGGGGGAACACAGTGTATACCAGGAAGTACTGACGATGAGTTGGAATTTCGCGACGGATACACAACCAGGGACCAACCAAGAACTTTGTTGCAGTGCCTAGGAAACGCTATCGGTGTGTAGCGTTTGGAGTGACACGGTTGTGAAGCGCGTCAGAGAATGATAGTACAGTAAAATACGTTTATAACGAACACGCTTATAACGAGCTGACAGATATAACGAACTTATTTTTTGGTCCCGGCCATTTGCAGTATATTTGTTGTATATATGCATATAACGAACTACGGTTATAACGAACTAAAATTAGCGGTCCCTTTGAGTTCGTTATAACCGTAGTTTACTGTATGTTTAGTAAGTGTTACATTAATGAAATTTAGCTGCTGTAAATAGTGGGGATGGGTAGGTGGTGGGGGTTGGTATCCAGTGAAGACCGTAGAATAACATGCAAATCAGACCCAACACCTTTAGCTGATATTCAGTGAAAGGTTGTTCACCCGAAGAGTATCAATCCTCATGAAATCGTCCGGATTATCAAATTTCCGGATTAACGAATGAAAGGTACAGAGTAATTCTGCCTTTGATTATATAAACACGTTCCGATCAATATCGTACGGAATATCGGGTTTCCGGATCCAAAAGGAGCCGTATTCACGACGTTTTACTGTAAATAATCCTCGAAGAATTAATCACATGTCATTTAACCCTATCATAGTGGCCTACGCCGTTAAATTGACTCACGGGGAATACTAATGTTTCAGGCTCAATGGGTGGCCTCGCTGCAATGAATATGCTTCATGAGTTGGCATTCTGTGATTGGATTCAATTACCGTGAACCTTGTGATATTTAGAGAAAAACCGACACTGCCTGTGTCGGCTAATACTGTAGTGATTATCGACATTTCCGTAGTGAGGCAAGAAAGAACATATTTACAGAGTCAAACTGCTCACCAGAAATGTTACAGGATATTGTTGTGTCATGATTGTTTATTTACTGCGTTAATGCCGATGCTTTGACATACAAGAACGATGACACCCTCAACCAGACAGGAAGGTGCAGAAACGTCGAAGTGAGATCGTTCCAGGTCATAATGTATTTTAGGTTTTTATTTGTTTTCCGAAGATCACGTTGTGCAAACAACAATTTGTTAGGTTTATCTAATTAGCATGTTGTGCCTCTTCAGGCGAAAATATAGCTTGGAATGGACCTCACAATGGATTTATCTGTATAATTTGGACGAATTTGATTACAGGGAAGAGCACTTTTTCACATTAGTTCATTCATGCCAGCGGATCAAATATGTTTTTCATTTGGGATGAGAAGAAAGTCGCTGATATGCAACGAACAGTGCCAGGGGAATTTGGCTTATAAGCACTTTCTATCACGGGTAGTCTCGGGGGGATACGTACCTGTGAATGAACACGCGTGGGGGAGGCGTATCTGGCTATTGTTTCCGAGCGGGCGTACTAGACCAGAACCTTTAATACACGCACAGTCATTTCATCAAGACAAACTAGCGGTAGCGAGACATGGAAGCGGAAAAGCACGGTTGCTTAATCCCAAAGACGGCCATGATCCGTGAAACAGTAAAGCTAATGTTCTCCACCCTTGACTTGTTGACCAAAGTAAATATTGCATGCCATTGGAAGCAAACACATTAGTTAATAAGATATCCATGGAATGCGTGAGCGTGTCTGTTTCATTCGTTGCACATGACTCTGCCAATGTTAACTTCTTTTGAAACGTTTACTTTCAAATAGTCTGTTCATTAACGTCAATAATCGATGACGTAGGACCCCAATGCCCTGATCAGCTGAGGCGCCATTGGAACGTGATATTGGGGAGATGAAATATGTATCATCAAAACTAAATCAATATGTTTTCACCAAGAATTGTTAAAGATAGGTGGAGACTTCTGAAAAATTCACAGTAAGCAAATATTACATTGATTACCAATGAGACGAATTTTCCGTACAGACAGCTTTCGCATGCCATCGTGCTCTGAAGACGTTGGTTGGTGCTGCTTGCAATTTAATTGAAAGGGAAAAGACGCTTTTCATAATGATAAAAAATCTCTACGCTTAGTCTGATAGTATTGTACGCATCCTGCCACACCAGTGGCACCCTTAAAACACATCAAAGGGCAAGTAAACTTCACGTGGACAAACACAAGAACAGGTACAAGCGAAACAAGGGAACCGTGTAGGACATCCTTTTGTGCCAGCGGCGACACATTTGGAATTGTCCTCAACATGTTCACACTAAAACTGTCATAAACCAACGATGTCATTGCTAGTATTTCAGACACCGTTACATAATACAAATGGTCGTTTAATGACCATATTAGCGACCGTCCGAGGCACAAGGGCTCCAAGAGATCCACGTTACTGCTTGATACACGGGAACATGTGTACGTTACGTGATCATCAAAAGGTATATTATAACATAATTGTCATTACGATCTGAACGTTACATTGAATGAGCCATGGCTCTGTATCGTCTCAACTGGTCTGTGTGGGTGTTGTCTGTTTCACCAGTGTAACTATCTTCCTCTGATACACAAGACGCTGACATCAAGTAGAAACCACTGTAAAACAACCCTCATCCCTATAATCAATTCGTCCCTGATACATGTTATTAATACCATCCTGCAGTGGAATCCTTTTCCGGATACATTTCTCCCTGAACTCATAGAAAACCCTGATTAAGATAAAACCAACACTCTGGAAATTCGACAACGTGATGTTCTTCCAATTGCTCCTCCAACCATAATATTTACAATAACAAATGCCGAGAACCTAATTCCTCCTGGTCTAGGTATTCTCGCCGTCCCAGCTGTATCTTAATCCTTGAGAGAGCTATGACAATACCGTCCTTCTTACGCACCAGGGCAAAAGGTGATTACCCTTGATTTAGTGCTTGCCCAGTGGCTACCAGTGGCCTGACGATAGCTGGTCACTTAGGGCCAGGGACGGACTTACTCTAATTATCAAATGATTTTAGTTATACTCTTTGATTGATTTGGCTTAAGGTCAGAGGGAGATTTATTCCTGTGTAATTATCAGCCACTTGCTTGCCGGAAGGCACTGAGAAGCGTGGTAATTCACAGCAAATTTAAGCTACCATATTACATTCACCCAAAATTGGTATGATAGGCCCGAGTTTGGTGGTATTTAGGTTATTGACAGACCAGAAAAAAAGACTTAATTGTATGTTTTATCCTTAGAACGAAATTTGAAATTATTTTAAACGGTTCGACGTTTCATTCACAATGAACTTGGAGGATTTTCCATTTGAATTACGTTAGCCGTCATAAGAACGTAGAGAGCGCTTTATTTCGGTAATGATCAAGGAATATTTTGCAGAAGTTCTGCAGCCCAATAAAATATTCTTCTATTCACAGAACCTAATTAGGGAATCTGCGTAGCAATGCATCGTTCTTCATGTGTACTCACTCTCAAAATAATTCACAAAGGAGGATGGCATTCTTTCAGTCCATTACATAAC
>NW_025964132.1:0-30269 GCF_023055435.1 Haliotis rufescens | reverse complement strand
TCACATGGCAAGGGGTGATCTGGGGTCAAGAACGGTGGAAACGTGACCTCCAGGTCAAGGTCTACCCGCATGCAAAATTTCAATGCGCTGCGACAACTTTGACATCCGAGTGGCATTTGAGCGCCAGGTGTTAGTCTTAGGCGCATTTTCCACCAAAAATGTCAAATCGCCGTAGGAGTCTCAGACTTTGCAGGACGACTCCTTAGGTCAAATGGAGCATTCTCAACGAAACATTTTTCACTTTGGAGCCAATGTTACAGTTGGATAATGGAGCCCATAGCTCCGCTCACAGAGGTGATCTGGGGTCAAGAACGGTGGAAACGTGACCTCCAGGTCAAGGTCTACCCGCATGCCAAAATTTCAATGCGCTGCGACAACTTTGACATCCGAGTGGCATTTGAGCGCCAGGGTGTTAGTCTTAGGCGCATTTTCCACCAAAAATGTCAAATCGCCGTAGGAGTCTCAGACTTTGCAGGACGACTCCTTAGGTCAAATGGAGCATTTCTCAACGAAACATTTTCACTTTGGAGCCAATGTTACAGTTGGATAATGGAGCCCATAGCTCCGCTCACAGAGGTGATCTGGGGTCCAAGAACGGTGGAAACGTGACCTCCAGGTCAAGGTCTACCCGCATGCAAAATTTCAATGCGCTGCGACAACTTTGACATCCGAGTGGCATTTGAGCGCCAGGTGTTAGTCTTAGGGCGCATTTTCCACCAAAAATGTCAAATCGCCGTAGGAGTCTCAGACTTTGCAGGACGACTCCTTAGGTCAAATGGAGCATTCTCACGAAACATTTTTCACTTTGGAGCCAATGTTACAGTTGGATAATGGAGCCCATAGCTCCGCTCACAGAGGTGATCTGGGGTCAAGAACGGTGGAAACGTGACCTCCAGGTCAAGGTCTACCCGCATGCAAAATTTCAATGCGCTGCGACAACTTTGACATCCGAGTGGCATTTGAGCGCCAGGTGTTAGTCTTAGGCGCATTTTCCACCAAAATGTCAAATCGCCGTAGGAGTCTCAGACTTTGCAGACGACTCCTTAGGTCAAATGGAGCATTCTCAACGAAAACATTTTTCACTTTGGAGCCAATGTTACAGTTGGATAATGGAGCCCATAGCTCCGCTCACAGAGGTGATCTGGGGTCAAGAACGGTGGAAACGTGACCTCCAGGTCAAGGTCTACCCGCATGCAAAATTTCAATGCGCTGCGACAACTTTGACATCCGAGTGGCATTTGAGCGCCAGGTGTTAGTCTTAGGCGCATTTTCCACCAAAAATGTCAAATCGCCGTAGGAGTCTCAGACTTTGCAGGACGACTCCTTAGGTCAAATGGAGCATTCTCAACGAAACATTTTTCACTTTGGAGCCAATGTTACAGTTGGATAATGGAGCCCATAGCTCCGCTCACAGAGGTGATCTGGGGTCAAGAACGGTGGAAACGTGACCTCCAGGTCAAGGTCTACCCGCATGCAAAATTTCAATGCGCTGCGACAACTTTGACATCCGAGTGGCATTTGAAGCGCCAGGTGTTAGTCTTAGGCGCATTTTCCACCAAAAATGTCAAATCGCCGTAGGAGTCTCAGACTTTGCAGGACGACTCCTTAGGTCAAATGGAGCATTCTCAACGAAACATTTTTCACTTTGGAGCCAATGTTACAGTTGGATAATGGAGCCCATAGCTCCGCTCACAGAGGTGATCTGGGGTCAAGAACGGTGGAAACGTGACCTCCAGGTCAAGGTCTACCCGCATGCAAAATTTCAATGCGCTGCGACAACTTTGACATCCGAGTGGCATTTGAGCGCCAGGTGTTAGTCTTAGGCGCATTTTCCACCAAAAATGTCAAATCGCCGTAGGAGTCTCAGACTTTGCAGGACGACTCCTTAGGTCAAATGGAGCATTCTCAACGAAACATTTTTCACTTTGGAGCCAATGTTACAGTTGGATAATGGAGCCCATAGCTCCGCTCACAGAGGTGATCTGGGGTCAAGAACGGTGGAAACGTGACCTCCAGGTCAAGGTCTACCCGCATGCAAAATTTCAATGCGCTGCGACAACTTTGACATCCGAGTGGCATTTGAGCGCCAGGTGTTAGTCTTAGGCGCATTTTCCACCAAAAATGTCAAATCGCCGTAGGAGTCTCAGACTTTGCAGGACGACTCCTTAGGTCAAATGGAGCATTCTCAACGAAACATTTTTTCACTTTGGAGCCAATGTTACAGTTGGATAATGGAGCCCATAGCTCCGCTCACAGAGGTGATCTGGGGTCAAGAACGGTGGAAACGTGACCTCCAGGTCAAGGTCTACCCGCATGCAAAATTTCAATGCGCTGCGACAACTTTGACATCCGAGTGGCATTTGAGCGCCAGGTGTTAGTCTTAGGCGCATTTTCCACCAAAAATGTCAAATCGCCGTAGGAGTCTCAGACTTTGCAGGACGACTCCTTAGGTCAAATGGAGCATTCTCAACGAAACATTTTTCACTTTGGAGCCAATGTTACAGTTGGATAATGGAGCCCATAGCTCCGCTCACAGAGGTGATCTGGGGTCAAGAACGGTGGAAACGTGACCTCCAGGTCAAGGTCTACCCGCATGCAAAATTTCAATGCGCTGCGACAACTTTGACATCCGAGTGGCATTTGAGCGCCAGGTGTTAGTCTTAGGCGCATTTTCCACCAAAAATGTCAAATCGCCGTAGGAGTCTCAGACTTTGCAGGACGACTCCTTAGGTCAAATGGAGCATTCTCAACGAAACATTTTTCACTTTGGAGCCAATGTTACAGTTGGATAATGGAGCCCATAGCTCCGCTCACAGAGGTGATCTGGGGTCAAGAACGGTGGAAACGTGACCTCCAGGTCAAGGTCTACCCGCATGCAAAATTTCAATGCGCTGCGACAACTTTGACATCCGAGTGGCATTTGAGCGCCAGGGTGTTAGTCTTAGGCGCATTTTCCACCAAAAAATGTCAAATCGCCGTAGGAGTCTCAGACTTTGCAGGACGACTCCTTAGGTCAAATGGAGCATTCTCAACGAAACATTTTTCACTTTGGAGCCAATGTTACAGTTGGATAATGGAGCCCATAGCTCCGCTCACAGAGGTGATCTGGGGTCAAGAACGGTGGAAACGTGACCTCCAGGTCAAGGTCTACCCGCATGCAAAATTTCAATGCGCTGCGACAACTTTGACATCCGAGTGGCATTTGAGCGCCAGGTGTTAGTCTTAGGCGCATTTTCCACCAAAAATGTCAAATCGCCGTAGGAGTCTCAGACTTTGCAGGACGACTCCTTAGGTCAAATGGAGCATTCTCAACGAAACATTTTTCACTTTGGAGCCAATGTTACAGTTGGATAATGGAGCCCATAGCTCCGCTCACAGAGGTGATCTGGGGTCAAGACGGTGGAAACGTGACCTCCAGGTCAAGGTCTACCCGCATGCAAAATTTCAATGCGCTGCGACAACTTTGACATCCGAGTGGCATTTGAGCGCCAGGTGTTAGTCTTAGGCGCATTTTCCACCAAAAATGTCAAATCGCCGTAGGAGTCTCAGACTTTGCAGGACGACTCCTTAGGTCAAATGGAGCATTCTCAACGAAACATTTTTCACTTTGGAGCCAATGTTACAGTTGGATAATGGAGCCCATAGCTCCGCTCACAGAGGTGATCTGGGGTCAAGAACGGTGGAAACGTGACCTCCAGGTCAAGGTCTACCCGCATGCAAAATTTCAATGCGCTGCGGACAACTTTGACATCCGAGTGGCATTTGAGCGCCAGGTGTTAGTCTTAGGCGCATTTTCCACCAAAAATGTCAAATCGCCGTAGGAGTCTCAGACTTTGCAGGACGACTCCTTAGGTCAAATGGAGCATTCTCAACGAAACATTTTTCACTTTGGAGCCAATGTTACAGTTGGATAATGGAGCCCATAGCTCCGCTCACAGAGGTGATCTGGGGTCAAGAACGGTGGAAACGTGACCTCCAGGTCAAGGTCTACCCGCATGCAAAATTTCAATGCGCTGCGACAACTTTGACATCCGAGTGGCATTTGAGCGCCAGGTGTTAGTCTTAGGCGCATTTTCCACCAAAAATGTCAAATCGCCGTAGGAGTCTCAGACTTTGCAGGACGACTCCTTAGGTCAAATGGAGCATTCTCAACGAAACATTTTTCACTTTGGAGCCAATGTTACAGTTGGATAATGGAGCCCATAGCTCCGCTCACAGAGGTGATCTGGGGTCAAGAACGGTGGAAACGTGACCTCCAGGTCAAGGTCTACCCGCATGCAAAATTTCAATGCGCTGCGACAACTTTGACATCCGAGTGGCATTTGAGCGCCAGGTGTTAGTCTTAGGCGCATTTTCCACCAAAAATGTCAAATCGCCGTAGGAGTCTCAGACTTTGCAGGACGACTCCTTAGGTCAAATGGAGCATTCTCAACGAAACATTTTTCACTTTGGAGCCAATGTTACAGTTGGATAATGGAGCCCATAGCTCCGCTCACAGAGGTGATCTGGGGTCAAGAACGGTGGAAACGTGACCTCCAGGTCAAGGTCTACCCGCATGCAAAATTTCAATGCGCTGCGACAACTTTGACATCCGAGTGGCATTTGAGCGCCAGGTGTTAGTCTTAGGCGCATTTTCCACCAAAAATGTCAAATCGCCGTAGGAGTCTCAGACTTTGCAGGACGACTCCTTAGGTCAAATGGAGCATTCTCAACGAAACATTTTTCACTTTGGAGCCAATGTTACAGTTGGATAATGGAGCCCATAGCTCCGCTCACAGAGGTGATCTGGGGTCAAGAACGGTGGAAACGTGACCTCCAGGTCAAGGTCTACCCGCATGCAAAATTTCAATGCGCTGCGACAACTTTGACATCCGAGTGGCATTTGAGCGCCAGGTGTTAGTCTTAGGCGCATTTTCCACCAAAAAATGTCAAATCGCCGTAGGAGTCTCAGACTTTGCAGGACGACTCCTTAGGTCAAATGGAGCATTCTCAACGAAACATTTTTCACTTTGGAGCCAATGTTACAGTTGGATAATGGAGCCCATAGCTCCGCTCACAGAGGTGATCTGGGGTCAAGAACGGTGGAAACGTGACCTCCAGGTCAAGGTCTACCCGCATGCAAAATTTCAATGCGCTGCTCGACAACTTTGACATCCGAGTGGCATTTGAGCGCCAGGGTGTTAGTCTTAGGCGCATTTTCCACCAAAAATGTCAAATCGCCGTAGGAGTCTCAGACTTTGCAGGACGACTCCTTAGGTCAAATGGAGCATTCTCAACGAAACATTTTTCACTTTGGAGCCAATGTTACAGTTGGATAATGGAGCCCATAGCTCCGCTCACAGAGGTGATCTGGGGTCAAGAACGGTGGAAACGTGACCTCCAGGTCAAGGTCTACCCGCATGCAAAATTTCAATGCGCTGCGACAACTTTGACATCCGAGTGGCATTTGAGCGCCAGGTGTTAGTCTTAGGCGCATTTTCCACCAAAAATGTCAAATCGCCGTAGGAGTCTCAGACTTTGCAGGACGACTCCTTAGGTCAAATGGAGCATTCTCAACGAAACATTTTTCACTTTGGAGCCAATGTTACAGTTGGATAATGGAGCCCATAGCTCCGCTCACAGAGGTGATCTGGGGTCAAGAACGGTGGAAACGTGACCTCCAGGTCAAGGTCTACCCGCATGCAAAATTTCAATGCGCTGCGACAACTTTGACATCCGAGTGGCATTTGAGCGCCAGGTGTTAGTCTTAGGCGCATTTTCCACCAAAAATGTCAAATCGCCGTAGGAGTCTCAGACTTTGCAGGACGACTCCTTAGGTCAAATGGAGCATTCTCAACGAAACATTTTTCACTTTGGAGCCAATGTTACAGTTGGATAATGGAGCCCATAGCTCCGCTCACAGAGGTGATCTGGGGTCAAGAACGGTGGAAACGTGACCTCCAGGTCAAGGTCTACCCGCATGCAAAATTTCAATGCGCTGCGACAACTTTGACATCCGAGTGGCATTTGAGCGCCAGGTGTTAGTCTTAGGCGCATTTTCCACCAAAAATGTCAAATCGCCGTAGGAGTCTCAGACTTTGCAGGACGACTCCTTAGGTCAAATGGAGCATTCTCAACGAAACATTTTTCACTTTGGAGCCAATGTTACAGTTGGATAATGGAGCCCATAGCTCCGCTCACAGAGGTGATCTGGGGTCAAGAACGGTGGAAACGTGACCTCCAGGTCAAGGTCTACCCGCATGCAAAATTTCAATGCGCTGCGACAACTTTGACATCCGAGTGGCATTTGAGCGCCAGGTGTTAGTCTTAGGCGCATTTTCCACCAAAAATGTCAAATCGCCGTAGGAGTCTCAGACTTTGCAGGACGACTCCTTAGGTCAAATGGAGCATTCTCAACGAAACATTTTTCACTTTGGAGCCAATGTTACAGTTGGATAATGGAGCCCATAGCTCCGCTCACAGAGGTGATCTGGGGTCAAGAACGGTGGAAACGTGACCTCCAGGTCAAGGTCTACCCGCATGCAAAATTTCAATGCGCTGCGACAACTTTGACATCCGAGTGGCATTTGAGCGCCAGGTGTTAGTCTTAGGCGCATTTTCCACCAAAAATGTCAAATCGCCGTAGGAGTCTCAGACTTTGCAGGACGACTCTTAGGTCAAATGGAGCATTCTCAACGAAACATTTTTCACTTTGGAGCCAATGTTACAGTTGGATAATGGAGCCCATAGCTCCGCTCACAGAGGTGATCTGGGGTCAAGAACGGTGGAAACGTGACCTCCAGGTCAAGGTCTACCCGCATGCAAAATTTCAATGCGCTGCGACAACTTTGACATCCGAGTGGCATTTGAGCGCCAGGTGTTAGTCTTAGGCGCATTTTCCACCAAAAATGTCAAATCGCCGTAGGAGTCTCAGACTTTGCAGGACGACTCCTTAGGTCAAATGGAGCATTCTCAACGAAACATTTTTCACTTTGGAGCCAATGTTACAGTTGGATAATGGAGCCCATAGCTCCGCTCACAGAGGTGATCTGGGGTCAAGAACGGTGGAAACGTGACCTCCAGGTCAAGGTCTACCCGCATGCAAAATTTCAATGCGCTGCGACAACTTTGACATCCGAGTGGCATTTGAGCGCCAGGTGTTAGTCTTAGGCGCATTTTCCACCAAAAATGTCAAATCGCCGTAGGAGTCTCAGACTTTGCAGGACGACTCCTTAGGTCAAATGGAGCATTCTCAACGAAACATTTTTCACTTTGGAGCCAATGTTACAGTTGGATAATGGAGCCCATAGCTCCGCTCACAGAGGTGATCTGGGGTCAAGAACGGTGGAAACGTGACCTCCAGGTCAAGGTCTACCCGCATGCAAAATTTCAATGCGCTGCGACAACTTTGACATCCGAGTGGCATTTGAGCGCCAGGTGTTAGTCTTAGGCGCATTTTCCACCAAAATGTCAAATCGCCGTAGGAGTCTCAGACTTTGCAGACGACTCCTTAGGTCAAATGGAGCATTCTCAACGAAACATTTTTCACTTTGGAGCCAATGTTACAGTTGGATAATGGAGCCCATAGCTCCGCTCACAGAGGTGATCTGGGGTCAAGAACGGTGGAAACGTGACCTCCAGGTCAAGGTCTACCCGCATGCAAAATTTCAATGCGCTGCGACAACTTTGACATCCGAGTGGCATTTGAGCGCCAGGTGTTAGTCTTAGGCGCATTTTCCACCAAAAATGTCAAATCGCCGTAGGAGTCTCAGACTTTGCAGGACGACTCCTTAGGTCAAATGGAGCATTCTCAACGAAACATTTTTCACTTTGGAGCCAATGTTACAGTTGGATAATGGAGCCCATAGCTCCGCTCACAGAGGTGATCTGGGGTCAAGAACGGTGGAAACGTGACCTCCAGGTCAAGGTCTACCCGCATGCAAAATTTCAATGCGCTGCGACAACTTTGACATCCGAGTGGCATTTGAGCGCCAGGTGTTAGTCTTAGGCGCATTTTCCACCAAAAATGTCAAATCGCCGTAGGAGTCTCAGACTTTGCAGGACGACTCCTTAGGTCAAATGGAGCATTCTCAACGAAACATTTTTCACTTTGGAGCCAATGTTACAGTTGGATAATGGAGCCCATAGCTCCGCTCACAGAGGTGATCTGGGGTCAAGAACGGTGGAAACGTGACCTCCAGGTCAAGGTCTACCCGCATGCAAAATTTCAATGCGCTGCGACAACTTTGACATCCGAGTGGCATTTGAGCGCCAGGTGTTAGTCTTAGGCGCATTTTCCACCAAAAATGTCAAATCGCCGTAGGAGTCTCAGACTTTGCAGGACGACTCCTTAGGTCAAATGGAGCATTCTCAACGAAACATTTTTCACTTTGGAGCCAATGTTACAGTTGGATAATGGAGCCCATAGCTCCGCTCACAGAGGTGATCTGGGGTCAAGAACGGTGGAAACGTGACCTCCAGGTCAAGGTCTACCCGCATGCAAAATTTCAATGCGCTGCGACAACTTTGACATCCGAGTGGCATTTGAGCGCCAGGTGTTAGTCTTAGGCGCATTTTCCACCAAAAATGTCAAATCGCCGTAGGAGTCTCAGACTTGCAGGACGACTCCTTAGGTCAAATGGAGCATTCTCAACGAAACATTTTTCACTTTGGAGCCAATGTTACAGTTGGATAATGGAGCCCATAGCTCCGCTCACAGAGGTGATCTGGGGTCAAGAACGGTGGAAACGTGACCTCCAGGTCAAGGTCTACCCGCATGCAAAATTTCAATGCGCTGCGACAACTTTGACATCCGAGTGGCATTTGAGCGCCAGGTGTTAGTCTTAGGCGCATTTTCCACCAAAAATGTCAAATCGCCGTAGGAGTCTCAGACTTTGCAGGACGACTCCTTAGGTCAAATGGAGCATTCTCAACGAAACATTTTTCACTTTGGAGCCAATGTTACAGTTGGATAATGGAGCCCATAGCTCCGCTCACAGAGGTGATCTGGGGTCAAGAACGGTGGAAACGTGACCTCCAGGTCAAGGTCTACCCGCATGCAAAATTTCAATGCGCTGCGACAACTTTGACATCCGAGTGGCATTTGAGCGCCAGGTGTTAGTCTTAGGCGCATTTTCCACCAAAAATGTCAAATCGCCGTAGGAGTCTCAGACTTTGCAGGACGACTCCTTAGGTCAAATGGAGCATTCTCAACGAAACATTTTTCACTTTGGAGCCAATGTTACAGTTGGATAATGGAGCCCATAGCTCCGCTCACAGAGGTGATCTGGGGTCAAGAACGGTGGAAACGTGACCTCCAGGTCAAGGTCTACCCGCATGCAAAATTTCAATGCGCTGCGACAACTTTGACATCCGAGTGGCATTTGAGCGCCAGGTGTTAGTCTTAGGCGCATTTTCCACCAAAAATGTCAAATCGCCGTAGGAGTCTCAGACTTTGCAGGACGACTCCTTAGGTCAAATGGAGCATTCTCAACGAAACATTTTTCACTTTGGAGCCAATGTTACAGTTGGATAATGGAGCCCATAGCTCCGCTCACAGAGGTGATCTGGGGTCAAGAACGGTGGAAACGTGACCTCCAGGTCAAGGTCTACCCGCATGCAAAATTTCAATGCGCTGCGACAACTTTGACATCCGAGTGGCATTTGAGCGCCAGGTGTTAGTCTTAGGCGCATTTTCCACCAAAAATGTCAAATCGCCGTAGGAGTCTCAGACTTTGCAGGACGACTCCTTAGGTCAAATGGAGCATTCTCAACGAAACATTTTTCACTTTGGAGCCAATGTTACAGTTGGATAATGGAGCCCATAGCTCCGCTCACAGAGGTGATCTGGGGTCAAGAACGGTGGGAAACGTGACCTCCAGGTCAAGGTCTACCCGCATGCAAAATTTCAATGCGCTGCGACAACTTTGGACATCCGAGTGGCATTTGAGCGCCAGGTGTTAGTCTTAGGCGCATTTTCCACCAAAAATGTCAAATCGCCGTAGGAGTCTCAGACTTTGCAGGACGACTCCTTAGGTCAAATGGAGCATTCTCAACGAAACATTTTTCACTTTGGAGCCAATGTTACAGTTGGATAATGGAGCCCATTAGCTCCGCTCACAGAGGTGATCTGGGGTCAGAACGGTGGAAACGTGACCTCCAGGTCAAGGTCTACCCGCATGCAAAATTTCAATGCGCTGCGACAACTTTGACATCCGAGTGGCATTTGAGCGCCAGGTGTTAGTCTTAGGCGCATTTTCCACCAAAAATGTCAAATCGCCGTAGGAGTCTCAGACTTTGCAGGACGACTCCTTAGGTCAAATGGAGCATTCTCAACGAAACATTTTTCACTTTGGAGCCAATGTTACAGTTGGATAATGGAGCCCATAGCTCCGCTCACAGAGGTGATCTGGGGTCAAGAACGGTGGAAACGTGACCTCCAGGTCAAGGTCTACCCGCATGCAAAATTTCAATGCGCTGCGACAACTTTGACATCCGAGTGGCATTTGAGCGCCAGGTGTTAGTCTTAGGCGCATTTTCCACCAAAAATGTCAAATCGCCGTAGGAGTCTCAGACTTTGCAGGACGACTCCTTAGGTCAAATGGAGCATTCTCAACGAAACATTTTTCACTTTGGAGCCAATGTTACAGTTGGATAATGGAGCCCATAGCTCCGCTCACAGAGGTGATCTGGGGTCAAGAACGGTGGAAACGTGACCTCCAGGTCAAGGTCTACCCGCATGCAAAATTTCAATGCGCTGCGACAACTTTGACATCCGAGTGGCATTTGAGCGCCAGGTGTTAGTCTTAGGCGCATTTTCCACCAAAAATGTCAAATCGCCGTAGGAGTCTCAGACTTTGCAGGACGACTCCTTAGGTCAAATGGAGCATTCTCAACGAAACATTTTTCACTTTGGAGCCAATGTTACAGTTGGATAATGGAGCCCATAGCTCCGCTCACAGAGGTGATCTGGGGTCAAGAACGGTGGAAACGTGACCTCCAGGTCAAGGTCTACCCGCATGCAAAATTTCAATGCGCTGCGACAACTTTGACATCCGAGTGGCATTTGAGCGCCAGGTGTTAGTCTTAGGCGCATTTTCCACCAAAAATGTCAAATCGCCGTAGGAGTCTCAGACTTTGCAGGACGACTCCTTAGGTCAAATGGAGCATTCTCAACGAAACATTTTTCACTTTGGAGCCAATGTTACAGTTGGATAATGGAGCCCATAGCTCCGCTCACAGAGGTGATCTGGGGTCAAGAACGGTGGAAACGTGACCTCCAGGTCAAGGTCTACCCGCATGCAAAATTTCAATGCGCTGCGACAACTTTGACATCCGAGTGGCATTTGAGCGCCAGGTGTTAGTCTTAGGCGCATTTTCCACCAAAAATGTCAAATCGCCGTAGGAGTCTCAGACTTTGCAGGACGACTCCTTAGGTCAAATGGAGCATTCTCAACGAAACATTTTTCACTTTGGAGCCAATGTTACAGTTGGATAATGGAGCCCATAGCTCCGCTCACAGAGGTGATCTGGGGTCAAGAACGGTGGAAACGTGACCTCCAGGTCAAGGTCTACCCGCATGCAAAATTTCAATGCGCTGCGACAACTTTGACATCCGAGTGGCATTTGAGCGCCAGGTGTTAGTCTTAGGCGCATTTTCCACCAAAAATGTCAAATCGCCGTAGGAGTCTCAGACTTTGCAGGACGACTCCTTAGGTCAAATGGAGCATTCTCAACGAAACATTTTTCACTTTGGAGCCAATGTTACAGTTGGATAATGGAGCCCATAGCTCCGCTCACAGAGGTGATCTGGGGTCAAGAACGGTGGAAACGTGACCTCCAGGTCAAGGTCTACCCGCATGCAAAATTTCAATGCGCTGCGACAACTTTGACATCCGAGTGGCATTTGAGCGCCAGGTGTTAGTCTTAGGCGCATTTTCCACCAAAAATGTCAAATCGCCGTAGGAGTCTCAGACTTTGCAGGACGACTCCTTAGGTCAAATGGAGCATTCTCAACGAAACATTTTTCACTTTGGAGCCAATGTTACAGTTGGATAATGGAGCCCATAGCTCCGCTCACAGAGGTGATCTGGGGTCAAGAACGGTGGAAACGTGACCTCCAGGTCAAGGTCTACCCGCATGCAAAATTTCAATGCGCTGCGACAACTTTGACATCCGAGTGGCATTTGAGCGCCAGGTGTTAGTCTTAGGCGCATTTTCCACCAAAAATGTCAAATCGCCGTAGGAGTCTCAGACTTTGCAGGACGACTCCTTAGGTCAAATGGAGCATTCTCAACGAAACATTTTTCACTTTGGAGCCAATGTTACAGTTGGATAATGGAGCCCATAGCTCCGCTCACAGAGGTGATCTGGGGTCAAGAACGGTGGAAACGTGACCTCCAGGTCAAGGTCTACCCGCATGCAAAATTTCAATGCGCTGCGACAACTTTGACATCCGAGTGGCATTTGAGCGCCAGGTGTTAGTCTTAGGCGCATTTTCCACCAAAAAAGTCAAATCGCCGTAGGAGTCTCAGACTTTGCAGGACGACTCCTTAGGTCAAATGGAGCATTCTCAACGAAACATTTTTCACTTTGGAGCCAATGTTACAGTTGGATAATGGAGCCCATAGCTCCGCTCACAGAGGTGATCTGGGGTCAAGAACGGTGGAAACGTGACCTCCAGGTCAAGGTCTACCCGCATGCAAAATTTCAATGCGCTGCGACAACTTTGACATCCGAGTGGCATTTGAGCGCCAGGTGTTAGTCTTAGGCGCATTTTCCACCAAAAATGTCAAATCGCCGTAGGAGTCTCAGACTTTGCAGGACGACTCCTTAGGTCAAATGGAGCATTCTCAACGAAACATTTTTCACTTTGGAGCCAATGTTACAGTTGGATAATGGAGCCCATAGCTCCGCTCACAGAGGTGATCTGGGGTCAAGAACGGTGGAAACGTGACCTCCAGGTCAAGGTCTACCCGCATGCAAAATTTCAATGCGCTGCGACAACTTTGACATCCGAGTGGCATTTGAGCGCCAGGTGTTAGTCTTAGGCGCATTTTCCACCAAAAATGTCAAATCGCCGTAGGAGTCTCAGACTTTGCAGGACGACTCCTTAGGTCAAATGGAGCATTCTCAACGAAACATTTTTCACTTTGGAGCCAATGTTACAGTTGGATAATGGAGCCCATAGCTCCGCTCACAGAGGTGATCTGGGGTCAAGAACGGTGGAAACGTGACCTCCAGGTCAAGGTCTACCCGCATGCAAAATTTCAATGCGCTGCGACAACTTTGACATCCGAGTGGCATTTGAGCGCCAGGTGTTAGTCTTAGGCGCATTTTCCACCAAAAATGTCAAATCGCCGTAGGAGTCTCAGACTTTGCAGGACGACTCCTTAGGTCAAATGGAGCATTCTCAACGAAACATTTTTCACTTTGGAGCCAATGTTACAGTTGGATAATGGAGCCCATAGCTCCGCTCACAGAGGTGATCTGGGGTCAAGAACGGTGGAAACGTGACCTCCAGGTCAAGGTCTACCCGCATGCAAAATTTCAATGCGCTGCGACAACTTTGACATCCGAGTGGCATTTGAGCGCCAGGTGTTAGTCTTAGGCGCATTTTCCACCAAAAATGTCAAATCGCCGTAGGAGTCTCAGACTTTGCAGGACGACTCCTTAGGTCAAATGGAGCATTCTCAACGAAACATTTTTCACTTTGGAGCCAATGTTACAGTTGGATAATGGAGCCCATAGCTCCGCTCACAGAGGTGATCTGGGGTCAAGAACGGTGGAAACGTGACCTCCAGGTCAAGGTCTACCCGCATGCAAAATTTCAATGCGCTGCGACAACTTTGACATCCGAGTGGCATTTGAGCGCCAGGTGTTAGTCTTAGGCGCATTTTCCACCAAAAATGTCAAATCGCCGTAGGAGTCTCAGACTTTGCAGGACGACTCCTTAGGTCAAATGGAGCATTCTCAACGAAACATTTTTCACTTTGGAGCCAATGTTACAGTTGGATAATGGAGCCCATAGCTCCGCTCACAGAGGTGATCTGGGGTCAAGAACGGTGGAAACGTGACCTCCAGGTCAAGGTCTACCCGCATGCAAAATTTCAATGCGCTGCGACAACTTTGACATCCGAGTGGCATTTGAGCGCCAGGTGTTAGTCTTAGGCGCATTTTCCACCAAAAATGTCAAATCGCCGTAGGAGTCTCAGACTTTGCAGGACGACTCCTTAGGTCAAATGGAGCATTCTCAACGAAACATTTTTCACTTTGGAGCCAATGTTACAGTTGGATAATGGAGCCCATAGCTCCGCTCACAGAGGTGATCTGGGGTCAAGAACGGTGGAAACGTGACCTCCAGGTCAAGGTCTACCCGCATGCAAAATTTCAATGCGCTGCGACAACTTTGACATCCGAGTGGCATTTGAGCGCCAGGTGTTAGTCTTAGGCGCATTTTCCACCAAAAATGTCAAATCGCCGTAGGAGTCTCAGACTTTGCAGGACGACTCCTTAGGTCAAATGGAGCATTCTCAACGAAACATTTTTCACTTTGGAGCCAATGTTACAGTTGGATAATGGAGCCCATAGCTCCGCTCACAGAGGTGATCTGGGGTCAAGAACGGTGGAAACGTGACCTCCAGGTCAAGGTCTACCCGCATGCAAAATTTCAATGCGCTGCGACAACTTTGACATCCGAGTGGCATTTGAG
Source organism: Haliotis rufescens (assembly GCF_023055435.1). Lineage (NCBI taxonomy): Eukaryota > Metazoa > Mollusca > Gastropoda > Lepetellida > Haliotidae > Haliotis > Haliotis rufescens. The sequence continues at coordinate 15,580 of NW_025964132.1, read as the reverse complement.
CGCCAGGTGTTAGTCTTAGGCGCATTTTCCACCAAAAATGTCAAATCGCCGTAGGAGTCTCAGACTTTGCAGGACGACTCCTTAGGTCAAATGGAGCATTCTCAACGAAACATTTTTCACTTTGGAGCCAATGTTACAGTTGGATAATGGAGCCCATAGCTCCGCTCACAGAGGTGATCTGGGGTCAAGAACGGTGGAAACGTGACCTCCAGGTCAAGGTCTACCCGCATGCAAAATTTCAATGCGCTGCGACAACTTTGACATCCGAGTGGCATTTGAGCGCCAGGTGTTAGTCTTAGGCGCATTTTCCACCAAAAATGTCAAATCGCCGTAGGAGTCTCAGACTTTGCAGGACGACTCCTTAGGTCAAATGGAGCATTCTCAACGAAACATTTTTCACTTTGGAGCCAATGTTACAGTTGGATAATGGAGCCCATAGCTCCGCTCACAGAGGTGATCTGGGGTCAAGAACGGTGGAAACGTGACCTCCAGGTCAAGGTCTACCCGCATGCAAAATTTCAATGCGCTGCGACAACTTTGACATCCGAGTGGCATTTGAGCGCCAGGTGTTAGTCTTAGGCGCATTTTCCACCAAAAATGTCAAATCGCCGTAGGAGTCTCAGACTTTGCAGGACGACTCCTTAGGTCAAATGGAGCATTCTCAACGAAACATTTTTCACTTTGGAGCCAATGTTACAGTTGGATAATGGAGCCCATAGCTCCGCTCACAGAGGTGATCTGGGGTCAAGAACGGTGGAAACGTGACCTCCAGGTCAAGGTCTACCCGCATGCAAAATTTCAATGCGCTGCGACAACTTTGACATCCGAGTGGCATTTGAGCGCCAGGTGTTAGTCTTAGGCGCATTTTCCACCAAAAATGTCAAATCGCCGTAGGAGTCTCAGACTTTGCAGGACGACTCCTTAGGTCAAATGGAGCATTCTCAACGAAACATTTTTCACTTTGGAGCCAATGTTACAGTTGGATAATGGAGCCCATAGCTCCGCTCACAGAGGTGATCTGGGGTCAAGAACGGTGGAAACGTGACCTCCAGGTCAAGGTCTACCCGCATGCAAAATTTCAATGCGCTGCGACAACTTTGACATCCGAGTGGCATTTGAGCGCCAGGTGTTAGTCTTAGGCGCATTTTCCACCAAAAATGTCAAATCGCCGTAGGAGTCTCAGACTTTGCAGGACGACTCCTTAGGTCAAATGGAGCATTCTCAACGAAACATTTTTCACTTTGGAGCCAATGTTACAGTTGGATAATGGAGCCCATAGCTCCGCTCACAGAGGTGATCTGGGGTCAAGAACGGTGGAAACGTGACCTCCAGGTCAAGGTCTACCCGCATGCAAAATTTCAATGCGCTGCGACAACTTTGACATCCGAGTGGCATTTGAGCGCCAGGTGTTAGTCTTAGGCGCATTTTCCACCAAAAATGTCAAATCGCCGTAGGAGTCTCAGACTTTGCAGGACGACTCCTTAGGTCAAATGGAGCATTCTCAACGAAACATTTTTCACTTTGGAGCCAATGTTACAGTTGGATAATGGAGCCCATAGCTCCGCTCACAGAGGTGATCTGGGGTCAAGAACGGTGGAAACGTGACCTCCAGGTCAAGGTCTACCCGCATGCAAAATTTCAATGCGCTGCGACAACTTTGACATCCGAGTGGCATTTGAGCGCCAGGTGTTAGTCTTAGGCGCATTTTCCACCAAAAATGTCAAATCGCCGTAGGAGTCTCAGACTTTGCAGGACGACTCCTTAGGTCAAATGGAGCATTCTCAACGAAACATTTTTCACTTTGGAGCCAATGTTACAGTTGGATAATGGAGCCCATAGCTCCGCTCACAGAGGTGATCTGGGGTCAAGAACGGTGGAAACGTGACCTCCAGGTCAAGGTCTACCCGCATGCAAAATTTCAATGCGCTGCGACAACTTTGACATCCGAGTGGCATTTGAGCGCCAGGTGTTAGTCTTAGGCGCATTTTCCACCAAAAATGTCAAATCGCCGTAGGAGTCTCAGACTTTGCAGGACGACTCCTTAGGTCAAATGGAGCATTCTCAACGAAACATTTTTCACTTTGGAGCCAATGTTACAGTTGGATAATGGAGCCCATAGCTCCGCTCACAGAGGTGATCTGGGGTCAAGAACGGTGGAAACGTGACCTCCAGGTCAAGGTCTACCCGCATGCAAAATTTCAATGCGCTGCGACAACTTTGACATCCGAGTGGCATTTGAGCGCCAGGTGTTAGTCTTAGGCGCATTTTCCACCAAAAATGTCAAATCGCCGTAGGAGTCTCAGACTTTGCAGGACGACTCCTTAGGTCAAATGGAGCATTCTCAACGAAACATTTTTCACTTTGGAGCCAATGTTACAGTTGGATAATGGAGCCCATAGCTCCGCTCACAGAGGTGATCTGGGGTCAAGAACGGTGGAAACGTGACCTCCAGGTCAAGGTCTACCCGCATGCAAAATTTCAATGCGCTGCGACAACTTTGACATCCGAGTGGCATTTGAGCGCCAGGTGTTAGTCTTAGGCGCATTTTCCACCAAAAATGTCAAATCGCCGTAGGAGTCTCAGACTTTGCAGGACGACTCCTTAGGTCAAATGGAGCATTCTCAACGAAACATTTTTCACTTTGGAGCCAATGTTACAGTTGGATAATGGAGCCCATAGCTCCGCTCACAGAGGTGATCTGGGGTCAAGAACGGTGGAAACGTGACCTCCAGGTCAAGGTCTACCCGCATGCAAAATTTCAATGCGCTGCGACAACTTTGACATCCGAGTGGCATTTGAGCGCCAGGTGTTAGTCTTAGGCGCATTTTCCACCAAAAATGTCAAATCGCCGTAGGAGTCTCAGACTTTGCAGGACGACTCCTTAGGTCAAATGGAGCATTCTCAACGAAACATTTTTCACTTTGGAGCCAATGTTACAGTTGGATAATGGAGCCCATAGCTCCGCTCACAGAGGTGATCTGGGGTCAAGAACGGTGGAAACGTGACCTCCAGGTCAAGGTCTACCCGCATGCAAAATTTCAATGCGCTGCGACAACTTTGACATCCGAGTGGCATTTGAGCGCCAGGTGTTAGTCTTAGGCGCATTTTCCACCAAAAATGTCAAATCGCCGTAGGAGTCTCAGACTTTGCAGGACGACTCCTTAGGTCAAATGGAGCATTCTCAACGAAACATTTTTCACTTTGGAGCCAATGTTACAGTTGGATAATGGAGCCCATAGCTCCGCTCACAGAGGTGATCTGGGGTCAAGAACGGTGGAAACGTGACCTCCAGGTCAAGGTCTACCCGCATGCAAAATTTCAATGCGCTGCGACAACTTTGACATCCGAGTGGCATTTGAGCGCCAGGTGTTAGTCTTAGGCGCATTTTCCACCAAAAATGTCAAATCGCCGTAGGAGTCTCAGACTTTGCAGGACGACTCCTTAGGTCAAATGGAGCATTCTCAACGAAACATTTTTCACTTTGGAGCCAATGTTACAGTTGGATAATGGAGCCCATAGCTCCGCTCACAGAGGTGATCTGGGGTCAAGAACGGTGGAAACGTGACCTCCAGGTCAAGGTCTACCCGCATGCAAAATTTCAATGCGCTGCGACAACTTTGACATCCGAGTGGCATTTGAGCGCCAGGTGTTAGTCTTAGGCGCATTTTCCACCAAAAATGTCAAATCGCCGTAGGAGTCTCAGACTTTGCAGGACGACTCCTTAGGTCAAATGGAGCATTCTCAACGAAACATTTTTCACTTTGGAGCCAATGTTACAGTTGGATAATGGAGCCCATAGCTCCGCTCACAGAGGTGATCTGGGGTCAAGAACGGTGGAAACGTGACCTCCAGGTCAAGGTCTACCCGCATGCAAAATTTCAATGCGCTGCGACAACTTTGACATCCGAGTGGCATTTGAGCGCCAGGTGTTAGTCTTAGGCGCATTTTCCACCAAAAATGTCAAATCGCCGTAGGAGTCTCAGACTTTGCAGGACGACTCCTTAGGTCAAATGGAGCATTCTCAACGAAACATTTTTCACTTTGGAGCCAATGTTACAGTTGGATAATGGAGCCCATAGCTCCGCTCACAGAGGTGATCTGGGGTCAAGAACGGTGGAAACGTGACCTCCAGGTCAAGGTCTACCCGCATGCAAAATTTCAATGCGCTGCGACAACTTTGACATCCGAGTGGCATTTGAGCGCCAGGTGTTAGTCTTAGGCGCATTTTCCACCAAAAATGTCAAATCGCCGTAGGAGTCTCAGACTTTGCAGGACGACTCCTTAGGTCAAATGGAGCATTCTCAACGAAACATTTTTCACTTTGGAGCCAATGTTACAGTTGGATAATGGAGCCCATAGCTCCGCTCACAGAGGTGATCTGGGGTCAAGAACGGTGGAAACGTGACCTCCAGGTCAAGGTCTACCCGCATGCAAAATTTCAATGCGCTGCGACAACTTTGACATCCGAGTGGCATTTGAGCGCCAGGTGTTAGTCTTAGGCGCATTTTCCACCAAAAATGTCAAATCGCCGTAGGAGTCTCAGACTTTGCAGGACGACTCCTTAGGTCAAATGGAGCATTCTCAACGAAACATTTTTCACTTTGGAGCCAATGTTACAGTTGGATAATGGAGCCCATAGCTCCGCTCACAGAGGTGATCTGGGGTCAAGAACGGTGGAAACGTGACCTCCAGGTCAAGGTCTACCCGCATGCAAAATTTCAATGCGCTGCGACAACTTTGACATCCGAGTGGCATTTGAGCGCCAGGTGTTAGTCTTAGGCGCATTTTCCACCAAAAATGTCAAATCGCCGTAGGAGTCTCAGACTTTGCAGGACGACTCCTTAGGTCAAATGGAGCATTCTCAACGAAACATTTTTCACTTTGGAGCCAATGTTACAGTTGGATAATGGAGCCCATAGCTCCGCTCACAGAGGTGATCTGGGGTCAAGAACGGTGGAAACGTGACCTCCAGGTCAAGGTCTACCCGCATGCAAAATTTCAATGCGCTGCGACAACTTTGACATCCGAGTGGCATTTGAGCGCCAGGTGTTAGTCTTAGGCGCATTTTCCACCAAAAATGTCAAATCGCCGTAGGAGTCTCAGACTTTGCAGGACGACTCCTTAGGTCAAATGGAGCATTCTCAACGAAACATTTTTCACTTTGGAGCCAATGTTACAGTTGGATAATGGAGCCCATAGCTCCGCTCACAGAGGTGATCTGGGGTCAAGAACGGTGGAAACGTGACCTCCAGGTCAAGGTCTACCCGCATGCAAAATTTCAATGCGCTGCGACAACTTTGACATCCGAGTGGCATTTGAGCGCCAGGTGTTAGTCTTAGGCGCATTTTCCACCAAAAATGTCAAATCGCCGTAGGAGTCTCAGACTTTGCAGGACGACTCCTTAGGTCAAATGGAGCATTCTCAACGAAACATTTTTCACTTTGGAGCCAATGTTACAGTTGGATAATGGAGCCCATAGCTCCGCTCACAGAGGTGATCTGGGGTCAAGAACGGTGGAAACGTGACCTCCAGGTCAAGGTCTACCCGCATGCAAAATTTCAATGCGCTGCGACAACTTTGACATCCGAGTGGCATTTGAGCGCCAGGTGTTAGTCTTAGGCGCATTTTCCACCAAAAATGTCAAATCGCCGTAGGAGTCTCAGACTTTGCAGGACGACTCCTTAGGTCAAATGGAGCATTCTCAACGAAACATTTTTCACTTTGGAGCCAATGTTACAGTTGGATAATGGAGCCCATAGCTCCGCTCACAGAGGTGATCTGGGGTCAAGAACGGTGGAAACGTGACCTCCAGGTCAAGGTCTACCCGCATGCAAAATTTCAATGCGCTGCGACAACTTTGACATCCGAGTGGCATTTGAGCGCCAGGTGTTAGTCTTAGGCGCATTTTCCACCAAAAATGTCAAATCGCCGTAGGAGTCTCAGACTTTGCAGGACGACTCCTTAGGTCAAATGGAGCATTCTCAACGAAACATTTTTCACTTTGGAGCCAATGTTACAGTTGGATAATGGAGCCCATAGCTCCGCTCACAGAGGTGATCTGGGGTCAAGAACGGTGGAAACGTGACCTCCAGGTCAAGGTCTACCCGCATGCAAAATTTCAATGCGCTGCGACAACTTTGACATCCGAGTGGCATTTGAGCGCCAGGTGTTAGTCTTAGGCGCATTTTCCACCAAAAATGTCAAATCGCCGTAGGAGTCTCAGACTTTGCAGGACGACTCCTTAGGTCAAATGGAGCATTCTCAACGAAACATTTTTCACTTTGGAGCCAATGTTACAGTTGGATAATGGAGCCCATAGCTCCGCTCACAGAGGTGATCTGGGGTCAAGAACGGTGGAAACGTGACCTCCAGGTCAAGGTCTACCCGCATGCAAAATTTCAATGCGCTGCGACAACTTTGACATCCGAGTGGCATTTGAGCGCCAGGTGTTAGTCTTAGGCGCATTTTCCACCAAAAATGTCAAATCGCCGTAGGAGTCTCAGACTTTGCAGGACGACTCCTTAGGTCAAATGGAGCATTCTCAACGAAACATTTTTCACTTTGGAGCCAATGTTACAGTTGGATAATGGAGCCCATAGCTCCGCTCACAGAGGTGATCTGGGGTCAAGAACGGTGGAAACGTGACCTCCAGGTCAAGGTCTACCCGCATGCAAAATTTCAATGCGCTGCGACAACTTTGACATCCGAGTGGCATTTGAGCGCCAGGTGTTAGTCTTAGGCGCATTTTCCACCAAAAATGTCAAATCGCCGTAGGAGTCTCAGACTTTGCAGGACGACTCCTTAGGTCAAATGGAGCATTCTCAACGAAACATTTTTCACTTTGGAGCCAATGTTACAGTTGGATAATGGAGCCCATAGCTCCGCTCACAGAGGTGATCTGGGGTCAAGAACGGTGGAAACGTGACCTCCAGGTCAAGGTCTACCCGCATGCAAAATTTCAATGCGCTGCGACAACTTTGACATCCGAGTGGCATTTGAGCGCCAGGTGTTAGTCTTAGGCGCATTTTCCACCAAAAATGTCAAATCGCCGTAGGAGTCTCAGACTTTGCAGGACGACTCCTTAGGTCAAATGGAGCATTCTCAACGAAACATTTTTCACTTTGGAGCCAATGTTACAGTTGGATAATGGAGCCCATAGCTCCGCTCACAGAGGTGATCTGGGGTCAAGAACGGTGGAAACGTGACCTCCAGGTCAAGGTCTACCCGCATGCAAAATTTCAATGCGCTGCGACAACTTTGACATCCGAGTGGCATTTGAGCGCCAGGTGTTAGTCTTAGGCGCATTTTCCACCAAAAATGTCAAATCGCCGTAGGAGTCTCAGACTTTGCAGGACGACTCCTTAGGTCAAATGGAGCATTCTCAACGAAACATTTTTCACTTTGGAGCCAATGTTACAGTTGGATAATGGAGCCCATAGCTCCGCTCACAGAGGTGATCTGGGGTCAAGAACGGTGGAAACGTGACCTCCAGGTCAAGGTCTACCCGCATGCAAAATTTCAATGCGCTGCGACAACTTTGACATCCGAGTGGCATTTGAGCGCCAGGTGTTAGTCTTAGGCGCATTTTCCACCAAAAATGTCAAATCGCCGTAGGAGTCTCAGACTTTGCAGGACGACTCCTTAGGTCAAATGGAGCATTCTCAACGAAACATTTTTCACTTTGGAGCCAATGTTACAGTTGGATAATGGAGCCCATAGCTCCGCTCACAGAGGTGATCTGGGGTCAAGAACGGTGGAAACGTGACCTCCAGGTCAAGGTCTACCCGCATGCAAAATTTCAATGCGCTGCGACAACTTTGACATCCGAGTGGCATTTGAGCGCCAGGTGTTAGTCTTAGGCGCATTTTCCACCAAAAATGTCAAATCGCCGTAGGAGTCTCAGACTTTGCAGGACGACTCCTTAGGTCAAATGGAGCATTCTCAACGAAACATTTTTCACTTTGGAGCCAATGTTACAGTTGGATAATGGAGCCCATAGCTCCGCTCACAGAGGTGATCTGGGGTCAAGAACGGTGGAAACGTGACCTCCAGGTCAAGGTCTACCCGCATGCAAAATTTCAATGCGCTGCGACAACTTTGACATCCGAGTGGCATTTGAGCGCCAGGTGTTAGTCTTAGGCGCATTTTCCACCAAAAATGTCAAATCGCCGTAGGAGTCTCAGACTTTGCAGGACGACTCCTTAGGTCAAATGGAGCATTCTCAACGAAACATTTTTCACTTTGGAGCCAATGTTACAGTTGGATAATGGAGCCCATAGCTCCGCTCACAGAGGTGATCTGGGGTCAAGAACGGTGGAAACGTGACCTCCAGGTCAAGGTCTACCCGCATGCAAAATTTCAATGCGCTGCGACAACTTTGACATCCGAGTGGCATTTGAGCGCCAGGTGTTAGTCTTAGGCGCATTTTCCACCAAAAATGTCAAATCGCCGTAGGAGTCTCAGACTTTGCAGGACGACTCCTTAGGTCAAATGGAGCATTCTCAACGAAACATTTTTCACTTTGGAGCCAATGTTACAGTTGGATAATGGAGCCCATAGCTCCGCTCACAGAGGTGATCTGGGGTCAAGAACGGTGGAAACGTGACCTCCAGGTCAAGGTCTACCCGCATGCAAAATTTCAATGCGCTGCGACAACTTTGACATCCGAGTGGCATTTGAGCGCCAGGTGTTAGTCTTAGGCGCATTTTCCACCAAAAATGTCAAATCGCCGTAGGAGTCTCAGACTTTGCAGGACGACTCCTTAGGTCAAATGGAGCATTCTCAACGAAACATTTTTCACTTTGGAGCCAATGTTACAGTTGGATAATGGAGCCCATAGCTCCGCTCACAGAGGTGATCTGGGGTCAAGAACGGTGGAAACGTGACCTCCAGGTCAAGGTCTACCCGCATGCAAAATTTCAATGCGCTGCGACAACTTTGACATCCGAGTGGCATTTGAGCGCCAGGTGTTAGTCTTAGGCGCATTTTCCACCAAAAATGTCAAATCGCCGTAGGAGTCTCAGACTTTGCAGGACGACTCCTTAGGTCAAATGGAGCATTCTCAACGAAACATTTTTCACTTTGGAGCCAATGTTACAGTTGGATAATGGAGCCCATAGCTCCGCTCACAGAGGTGATCTGGGGTCAAGAACGGTGGAAACGTGACCTCCAGGTCAAGGTCTACCCGCATGCAAAATTTCAATGCGCTGCGACAACTTTGACATCCGAGTGGCATTTGAGCGCCAGGTGTTAGTCTTAGGCGCATTTTCCACCAAAAATGTCAAATCGCCGTAGGAGTCTCAGACTTTGCAGGACGACTCCTTAGGTCAAATGGAGCATTCTCAACGAAACATTTTTCACTTTGGAGCCAATGTTACAGTTGGATAATGGAGCCCATAGCTCCGCTCACAGAGGTGATCTGGGGTCAAGAACGGTGGAAACGTGACCTCCAGGTCAAGGTCTACCCGCATGCAAAATTTCAATGCGCTGCGACAACTTTGACATCCGAGTGGCATTTGAGCGCCAGGTGTTAGTCTTAGGCGCATTTTCCACCAAAAATGTCAAATCGCCGTAGGAGTCTCAGACTTTGCAGGACGACTCCTTAGGTCAAATGGAGCATTCTCAACGAAACATTTTTCACTTTGGAGCCAATGTTACAGTTGGATAATGGAGCCCATAGCTCCGCTCACAGAGGTGATCTGGGGTCAAGAACGGTGGAAACGTGACCTCCAGGTCAAGGTCTACCCGCATGCAAAATTTCAATGCGCTGCGACAACTTTGACATCCGAGTGGCATTTGAGCGCCAGGTGTTAGTCTTAGGCGCATTTTCCACCAAAAATGTCAAATCGCCGTAGGAGTCTCAGACTTTGCAGGACGACTCCTTAGGTCAAATGGAGCATTCTCAACGAAACATTTTTCACTTTGGAGCCAATGTTACAGTTGGATAATGGAGCCCATAGCTCCGCTCACAGAGGTGATCTGGGGTCAAGAACGGTGGAAACGTGACCTCCAGGTCAAGGTCTACCCGCATGCAAAATTTCAATGCGCTGCGACAACTTTGACATCCGAGTGGCATTTGAGCGCCAGGTGTTAGTCTTAGGCGCATTTTCCACCAAAAATGTCAAATCGCCGTAGGAGTCTCAGACTTTGCAGGACGACTCCTTAGGTCAAATGGAGCATTCTCAACGAAACATTTTTCACTTTGGAGCCAATGTTACAGTTGGATAATGGAGCCCATAGCTCCGCTCACAGAGGTGATCTGGGGTCAAGAACGGTGGAAACGTGACCTCCAGGTCAAGGTCTACCCGCATGCAAAATTTCAATGCGCTGCGACAACTTTGACATCCGAGTGGCATTTGAGCGCCAGGTGTTAGTCTTAGGCGCATTTTCCACCAAAAATGTCAAATCGCCGTAGGAGTCTCAGACTTTGCAGGACGACTCCTTAGGTCAAATGGAGCATTCTCAACGAAACATTTTTCACTTTGGAGCCAATGTTACAGTTGGATAATGGAGCCCATAGCTCCGCTCACAGAGGTGATCTGGGGTCAAGAACGGTGGAAACGTGACCTCCAGGTCAAGGTCTACCCGCATGCAAAATTTCAATGCGCTGCGACAACTTTGACATCCGAGTGGCATTTGAGCGCCAGGTGTTAGTCTTAGGCGCATTTTCCACCAAAAATGTCAAATCGCCGTAGGAGTCTCAGACTTTGCAGGACGACTCCTTAGGTCAAATGGAGCATTCTCAACGAAACATTTTTCACTTTGGAGCCAATGTTACAGTTGGATAATGGAGCCCATAGCTCCGCTCACAGAGGTGATCTGGGGTCAAGAACGGTGGAAACGTGACCTCCAGGTCAAGGTCTACCCGCATGCAAAATTTCAATGCGCTGCGACAACTTTGACATCCGAGTGGCATTTGAGCGCCAGGTGTTAGTCTTAGGCGCATTTTCCACCAAAAATGTCAAATCGCCGTAGGAGTCTCAGACTTTGCAGGACGACTCCTTAGGTCAAATGGAGCATTCTCAACGAAACATTTTTCACTTTGGAGCCAATGTTACAGTTGGATAATGGAGCCCATAGCTCCGCTCACAGAGGTGATCTGGGGTCAAGAACGGTGGAAACGTGACCTCCAGGTCAAGGTCTACCCGCATGCAAAATTTCAATGCGCTGCGACAACTTTGACATCCGAGTGGCATTTGAGCGCCAGGTGTTAGTCTTAGGCGCATTTTCCACCAAAAATGTCAAATCGCCGTAGGAGTCTCAGACTTTGCAGGACGACTCCTTAGGTCAAATGGAGCATTCTCAACGAAACATTTTTCACTTTGGAGCCAATGTTACAGTTGGATAATGGAGCCCATAGCTCCGCTCACAGAGGTGATCTGGGGTCAAGAACGGTGGAAACGTGACCTCCAGGTCAAGGTCTACCCGCATGCAAAATTTCAATGCGCTGCGACAACTTTGACATCCGAGTGGCATTTGAGCGCCAGGTGTTAGTCTTAGGCGCATTTTCCACCAAAAATGTCAAATCGCCGTAGGAGTCTCAGACTTTGCAGGACGACTCCTTAGGTCAAATGGAGCATTCTCAACGAAACATTTTTCACTTTGGAGCCAATGTTACAGTTGGATAATGGAGCCCATAGCTCCGCTCACAGAGGTGATCTGGGGTCAAGAACGGTGGAAACGTGACCTCCAGGTCAAGGTCTACCCGCATGCAAAATTTCAATGCGCTGCGACAACTTTGACATCCGAGTGGCATTTGAGCGCCAGGTGTTAGTCTTAGGCGCATTTTCCACCAAAAATGTCAAATCGCCGTAGGAGTCTCAGACTTTGCAGGACGACTCCTTAGGTCAAATGGAGCATTCTCAACGAAACATTTTTCACTTTGGAGCCAATGTTACAGTTGGATAATGGAGCCCATAGCTCCGCTCACAGAGGTGATCTGGGGTCAAGAACGGTGGAAACGTGACCTCCAGGTCAAGGTCTACCCGCATGCAAAATTTCAATGCGCTGCGACAACTTTGACATCCGAGTGGCATTTGAGCGCCAGGTGTTAGTCTTAGGCGCATTTTCCACCAAAAATGTCAAATCGCCGTAGGAGTCTCAGACTTTGCAGGACGACTCCTTAGGTCAAATGGAGCATTCTCAACGAAACATTTTTCACTTTGGAGCCAATGTTACAGTTGGATAATGGAGCCCATAGCTCCGCTCACAGAGGTGATCTGGGGTCAAGAACGGTGGAAACGTGACCTCCAGGTCAAGGTCTACCCGCATGCAAAATTTCAATGCGCTGCGACAACTTTGACATCCGAGTGGCATTTGAGCGCCAGGTGTTAGTCTTAGGCGCATTTTCCACCAAAAATGTCAAATCGCCGTAGGAGTCTCAGACTTTGCAGGACGACTCCTTAGGTCAAATGGAGCATTCTCAACGAAACATTTTTCACTTTGGAGCCAATGTTACAGTTGGATAATGGAGCCCATAGCTCCGCTCACAGAGGTGATCTGGGGTCAAGAACGGTGGAAACGTGACCTCCAGGTCAAGGTCTACCCGCATGCAAAATTTCAATGCGCTGCGACAACTTTGACATCCGAGTGGCATTTGAGCGCCAGGTGTTAGTCTTAGGCGCATTTTCCACCAAAAATGTCAAATCGCCGTAGGAGTCTCAGACTTTGCAGGACGACTCCTTAGGTCAAATGGAGCATTCTCAACGAAACATTTTTCACTTTGGAGCCAATGTTACAGTTGGATAATGGAGCCCATAGCTCCGCTCACAGAGGTGATCTGGGGTCAAGAACGGTGGAAACGTGACCTCCAGGTCAAGGTCTACCCGCATGCAAAATTTCAATGCGCTGCGACAACTTTGACATCCGAGTGGCATTTGAGCGCCAGGTGTTAGTCTTAGGCGCATTTTCCACCAAAAATGTCAAATCGCCGTAGGAGTCTCAGACTTTGCAGGACGACTCCTTAGGTCAAATGGAGCATTCTCAACGAAACATTTTTCACTTTGGAGCCAATGTTACAGTTGGATAATGGAGCCCATAGCTCCGCTCACAGAGGTGATCTGGGGTCAAGAACGGTGGAAACGTGACCTCCAGGTCAAGGTCTACCCGCATGCAAAATTTCAATGCGCTGCGACAACTTTGACATCCGAGTGGCATTTGAGCGCCAGGTGTTAGTCTTAGGCGCATTTTCCACCAAAAATGTCAAATCGCCGTAGGAGTCTCAGACTTTGCAGGACGACTCCTTAGGTCAAATGGAGCATTCTCAACGAAACATTTTTCACTTTGGAGCCAATGTTACAGTTGGATAATGGAGCCCATAGCTCCGCTCACAGAGGTGATCTGGGGTCAAGAACGGTGGAAACGTGACCTCCAGGTCAAGGTCTACCCGCATGCAAAATTTCAATGCGCTGCGACAACTTTGACATCCGAGTGGCATTTGAGCGCCAGGTGTTAGTCTTAGGCGCATTTTCCACCAAAAATGTCAAATCGCCGTAGGAGTCTCAGACTTTGCAGGACGACTCCTTAGGTCAAATGGAGCATTCTCAACGAAACATTTTTCACTTTGGAGCCAATGTTACAGTTGGATAATGGAGCCCATAGCTCCGCTCACAGAGGTGATCTGGGGTCAAGAACGGTGGAAACGTGACCTCCAGGTCAAGGTCTACCCGCATGCAAAATTTCAATGCGCTGCGACAACTTTGACATCCGAGTGGCATTTGAGCGCCAGGTGTTAGTCTTAGGCGTTTCCACCAAAAATGTCAAATCGCCGTAGGAGTCTCAGACTTTGCAGGACGACTCCTTAGGTCAAATGGAGCATTCTCAACGAAACATTTTTCACTTTGGAGCCAATGTTACAGTTGGATAATGGAGCCCATAGCTCCGCTCACAGAGGTGATCTGGGGTCAAGAACGGTGGAAACGTGACCTCCAGGTCAAGGTCTACCCGCATGCAAAATTTCAATGCGCTGCGACAACTTTGACATCCGAGTGGCATTTGAGCGCCAGGTGTTAGTCTTAGGCGCATTTTCCACCAAAAATGTCAAATCGCCGTAGGAGTCTCAGACTTTGCAGGACGACTCCTTAGGTCAAATGGAGCATTCTCAACGAAACATTTTTCACTTTGGAGCCAATGTTACAGTTGGATAATGGAGCCCATAGCTCCGCTCACAGAGGTGATCTGGGGTCAAGAACGGTGGAAACGTGACCTCCAGGTCAAGGTCTACCCGCATGCAAAATTTCAATGCGCTGCGACAACTTTGACATCCGAGTGGCATTTGAGCGCCAGGTGTTAGTCTTAGGCGCATTTTCCACCAAAAATGTCAAATCGCCGTAGGAGTCTCAGACTTTGCAGGACGACTCCTTAGGTCAAATGGAGCATTCTCAACGAAACATTTTTCACTTTGGAGCCAATGTTACAGTTGGATAATGGAGCCCATAGCTCCGCTCACAGAGGTGATCTGGGGTCAAGAACGGTGGAAACGTGACCTCCAGGTCAAGGTCTACCCGCATGCAAAATTTCAATGCGCTGCGACAACTTTGACATCCGAGTGGCATTTGAGCGCCAGGTGTTAGTCTTAGGCGCATTTTCCACCAAAAATGTCAAATCGCCGTAGGAGTCTCAGACTTTGCAGGACGACTCCTTAGGTCAAATGGAGCATTCTCAACGAAACATTTTTCACTTTGGAGCCAATGTTACAGTTGGATAATGGAGCCCATAGCTCCGCTCACAGAGGTGATCTGGGGTCAAGAACGGTGGAAACGTGACCTCCAGGTCAAGGTCTACCCGCATGCAAAATTTCAATGCGCTGCGACAACTTTGACATCCGAGTGGCATTTGAGCGCCAGGTGTTAGTCTTAGGCGCATTTTCCACCAAAAATGTCAAATCGCCGTAGGAGTCTCAGACTTTGCAGGACGACTCCTTAGGTCAAATGGAGCATTCTCAACGAAACATTTTTCACTTTGGAGCCAATGTTACAGTTGGATAATGGAGCCCATAGCTCCGCTCACAGAGGTGATCTGGGGTCAAGAACGGTGGAAACGTGACCTCCAGGTCAAGGTCTACCCGCATGCAAAATTTCAATGCGCTGCGACAACTTTGACATCCGAGTGGCATTTGAGCGCCAGGTGTTAGTCTTAGGCGCATTTTCCACCAAAAATGTCAAATCGCCGTAGGAGTCTCAGACTTTGCAGGACGACTCCTTAGGTCAAATGGAGCATTCTCAACGAAACATTTTTCACTTTGGAGCCAATGTTACAGTTGGATAATGGAGCCCATAGCTCCGCTCACAGAGGTGATCTGGGGTCAAGAACGGTGGAAACGTGACCTCCAGGTCAAGGTCTACCCGCATGCAAAATTTCAATGCGCTGCGACAACTTTGACATCCGAGTGGCATTTGAGCGCCAGGTGTTAGTCTTAGGCGCATTTTCCACCAAAAATGTCAAATCGCCGTAGGAGTCTCAGACTTTGCAGGACGACTCCTTAGGTCAAATGGAGCATTCTCAACGAAACATTTTTCACTTTGGAGCCAATGTTACAGTTGGATAATGGAGCCCATAGCTCCGCTCACAGAGGTGATCTGGG
>NW_025964131.1:0-30279 GCF_023055435.1 Haliotis rufescens | reverse complement strand
GTCCCTTCGACCCCAGATCATCTCTGTGAGCGGAGCTATGGGCTCCATTATGTAACCCTAACATTGGCTCCAAATCGAAAAATGTTTCGTTGACGTATGCTCCATTTGACCTAAGGAGTCGTCCTGCAAGGTCTGAGAGTCCTACGATGATTTGACCTTTTTGGTCGGAAATGTGCCTAACCCTAACCACTGGCCACTCAAATGCCACTCGGATGTCAAAGTTGTCGCAGCGCATTGAAACTTTGCATGCGGGTAGACCTTGACCTGGAGGTCACGTTTCCACCGTCCTTGACCCCAGATCATCTCTGTGAGCGGAGCTATGGGCTCCATTATGTAACCCTAACATTGGCTCCAAATCGAAAAATGTTTCGTTGAGTATGCTCCATTTGACCTAAGGAGTCGTCCTGCAAGGTCTGAGAGTCCTACGATGATTTGACCTTTTTGGTCGGAAATGTGCCTAACCCTAACCACTGGCCACTCAAATGCCACTCGGATGTCAAAGTTGTCGCAGCGCATTGAAACTTTGCATGCGGGTAGACCTTGACCTGGAGGTCACGTTTCCACCGTCCTTGACCCCAGATCATCTCTGTGAGCGGAGCTATGGGCTCCATTATGTAACCCTAACATTGGCTCCAAATCGAAAAATGTTTCGTTGAGTATGCTCCATTTGACCTAAGGAGTCGTCCTGCAAGGTCTGAGAGTCCTACGATGATTTGACCTTTTTGGTCGGAAATGTGCCTAACCCTAACCACTGGCCACTCAAATGCCACTCGGATGTCAAAGTTGTCGCAGCGCATTGAAACTTTGCATGCGGGTAGACCTTGACCTGGAGGTCACGTTTCCACCGTCCTTGACCCCAGATCATCTCTGTGAGCGGAGCTATGGGCTCCATTATGTAACCCTAACATTGGCTCCAAATCGAAAAATGTTTCGTTGAGTATGCTCCATTTGACCTAAGGAGTCGTCCTGCAAGGTCTGAGAGTCCTACGATGATTTGACCTTTTTGGTCGGAAATGTGCCTAACCCTAACCACTGGCCACTCAAATGCCACTCGGATGTCAAAGTTGTCGCAGCGCATTGAAACTTTGCATGCGGGTAGACCTTGACCTGGAGGTCACGTTTCCACCGTCCTTGACCCCAGATCATCTCTGTGAGCGGAGCTATGGGCTCCATTATGTAACCCTAACATTGGCTCCAAATCGAAAAATGTTTCGTTGAGTATGCTCCATTTGACCTAAGGAGTCGTCCTGCAAGGTCTGAGAGTCCTACGATGATTTGACCTTTTTGGTCGGAAATGTGCCTAACCCTAACCACTGGCCACTCAAATGCCACTCGGATGTCAAAGTTGTCGCAGCGCATTGAAACTTTGCATGCGGGTAGACCTTGACCTGGAGGTCACGTTTCCACCGTCCTTGACCCCAGATCATCTCTGTGAGCGGAGCTATGGGCTCCATTATGTAACCCTAACATTGGCTCCAAATCGAAAAATGTTTCGTTGAGTATGCTCCATTTGACCTAAGGAGTCGTCCTGCAAGGTCTGAGAGTCCTACGATGATTTGACCTTTTTGGTCGGAAATGTGCCTAACCCTAACCACTGGCCACTCAAATGCCACTCGGATGTCAAAGTTGTCGCAGCGCATTGAAACTTTGCATGCGGGTAGACCTTGACCTGGAGGTCACGTTTCCACCGTCCTTGACCCCAGATCATCTCTGTGAGCGGAGCTATGGGCTCCATTATGTAACCCTAACATTGGCTCCAAATCGAAAAATGTTTCGTTGAGTATGCTCCATTTGACCTAAGGAGTCGTCCTGCAAGGTCTGAGAGTCCTACGATGATTTGACCTTTTTGGTCGGAAATGTGCCTAACCCTAACCACTGGCCACTCAAATGCCACTCGGATGTCAAAGTTGTCGCAGCGCATTGAAACTTTGCATGCGGGTAGACCTTGACCTGGAGGTCACGTTTCCACCGTCCTTGACCCCAGATCATCTCTGTGAGCGGAGCTATGGGCTCCATTATGTAACCCTAACATTGGCTCCAAATCGAAAAATGTTTCGTTGAGTATGCTCCATTTGACCTAAGGAGTCGTCCTGCAAGGTCTGAGAGTCCTACGATGATTTGACCTTTTTGGTCGGAAATGTGCCTAACCCTAACCACTGGCCACTCAAATGCCACTCGGATGTCAAAGTTGTCGCAGCGCATTGAAACTTTGCATGCGGGTAGACCTTGACCTGGAGGTCACGTTTCCACCGTCCTTGACCCCAGATCATCTCTGTGAGCGGAGCTATGGGCTCCATTATGTAACCCTAACATTGGCTCCAAATCGAAAAATGTTTCGTTGAGTATGCTCCATTTGACCTAAGGAGTCGTCCTGCAAGGTCTGAGAGTCCTACGATGATTTGACCTTTTTGGTCGGAAATGTGCCTAACCCTAACCACTGGCCACTCAAATGCCACTCGGATGTCAAAGTTGTCGCAGCGCATTGAAACTTTGCATGCGGGTAGACCTTGACCTGGAGGTCACGTTTCCACCGTCCTTGACCCCAGATCATCTCTGTGAGCGGAGCTATGGGCTCCATTATGTAACCCTAACATTGGCTCCAAATCGAAAAATGTTTCGTTGAGTATGCTCCATTTGACCTAAGGAGTCGTCCTGCAAGGTCTGAGAGTCCTACGATGATTTGACCTTTTTGGTCGGAAATGTGCCTAACCCTAACCACTGGCCACTCAAATGCCACTCGGATGTCAAAGTTGTCGCAGCGCATTGAAACTTTGCATGCGGGTAGACCTTGACCTGGAGGTCACGTTTCCACCGTCCTTGACCCCAGATCATCTCTGTGAGCGGAGCTATGGGCTCCATTATGTAACCCTAACATTGGCTCCAAATCGAAAAATGTTTCGTTGAGTATGCTCCATTTGACCTAAGGAGTCGTCCTGCAAGGTCTGAGAGTCCTACGATGATTTGACCTTTTTGGTCGGAAATGTGCCTAACCCTAACCACTGGCCACTCAAATGCCACTCGGATGTCAAAGTTGTCGCAGCGCATTGAAACTTTGCATGCGGGTAGACCTTGACCTGGAGGTCACGTTTCCACCGTCCTTGACCCCAGATCATCTCTGTGAGCGGAGCTATGGGCTCCATTATGTAACCCTAACATTGGCTCCAAATCGAAAAATGTTTCGTTGAGTATGCTCCATTTGACCTAAGGAGTCGTCCTGCAAGGTCTGAGAGTCCTACGATGATTTGACCTTTTTGGTCGGAAATGTGCCTAACCCTAACCACTGGCCACTCAAATGCCACTCGGATGTCAAAGTTGTCGCAGCGCATTGAAACTTTGCATGCGGGTAGACCTTGACCTGGAGGTCACGTTTCCACCGTCCTTGACCCCAGATCATCTCTGTGAGCGGAGCTATGGGCTCCATTATGTAACCCTAACATTGGCTCCAAATCGAAAAATGTTTCGTTGAGTATGCTCCATTTGACCTAAGGAGTCGTCCTGCAAGGTCTGAGAGTCCTACGATGATTTGACCTTTTTGGTCGGAAATGTGCCTAACCCTAACCACTGGCCACTCAAATGCCACTCGGATGTCAAAGTTGTCGCAGCGCATTGAAACTTTGCATGCGGGTAGACCTTGACCTGGAGGTCACGTTTCCACCGTCCTTGACCCCAGATCATCTCTGTGAGCGGAGCTATGGGCTCCATTATGTAACCCTAACATTGGCTCCAAATCGAAAAATGTTTCGTTGAGTATGCTCCATTTGACCTAAGGAGTCGTCCTGCAAGGTCTGAGAGTCCTACGATGATTTGACCTTTTTGGTCGGAAATGTGCCTAACCCTAACCACTGGCCACTCAAATGCCACTCGGATGTCAAAGTTGTCGCAGCGCATTGAAACTTTGCATGCGGGTAGACCTTGACCTGGAGGTCACGTTTCCACCGTCCTTGACCCCAGATCATCTCTGTGAGCGGAGCTATGGGCTCCATTATGTAACCCTAACATTGGCTCCAAATCGAAAAATGTTTCGTTGAGTATGCTCCATTTGACCTAAGGAGTCGTCCTGCAAGGTCTGAGAGTCCTACGATGATTTGACCTTTTTGGTCGGAAATGTGCCTAACCCTAACCACTGGCCACTCAAATGCCACTCGGATGTCAAAGTTGTCGCAGCGCATTGAAACTTTGCATGCGGGTAGACCTTGACCTGGAGGTCACGTTTCCACCGTCCTTGACCCCAGATCATCTCTGTGAGCGGAGCTATGGGCTCCATTATGTAACCCTAACATTGGCTCCAAATCGAAAAATGTTTCGTTGAGTATGCTCCATTTGACCTAAGGAGTCGTCCTGCAAGGTCTGAGAGTCCTACGATGATTTGACCTTTTTGGTCGGAAATGTGCCTAACCCTAACCACTGGCCACTCAAATGCCACTCGGATGTCAAAGTTGTCGCAGCGCATTGAAACTTTGCATGCGGGTAGACCTTGACCTGGAGGTCACGTTTCCACCGTCCTTGACCCCAGATCATCTCTGTGAGCGGAGCTATGGGCTCCATTATGTAACCCTAACATTGGCTCCAAATCGAAAAATGTTTCGTTGAGTATGCTCCATTTGACCTAAGGAGTCGTCCTGCAAGGTCTGAGAGTCCTACGATGATTTGACCTTTTTGGTCGGAAATGTGCCTAACCCTAACCACTGGCCACTCAAATGCCACTCGGATGTCAAAGTTGTCGCAGCGCATTGAAACTTTGCATGCGGGTAGACCTTGACCTGGAGGTCACGTTTCCACCGTCCTTGACCCCAGATCATCTCTGTGAGCGGAGCTATGGGCTCCATTATGTAACCCTAACATTGGCTCCAAATCGAAAAATGTTTCGTTGAGTATGCTCCATTTGACCTAAGGAGTCGTCCTGCAAGGTCTGAGAGTCCTACGATGATTTGACCTTTTTGGTCGGAAATGTGCCTAACCCTAACCACTGGCCACTCAAATGCCACTCGGATGTCAAAGTTGTCGCAGCGCATTGAAACTTTGCATGCGGGTAGACCTTGACCTGGAGGTCACGTTTCCACCGTCCTTGACCCCAGATCATCTCTGTGAGCGGAGCTATGGGCTCCATTATGTAACCCTAACATTGGCTCCAAATCGAAAAATGTTTCGTTGAGTATGCTCCATTTGACCTAAGGAGTCGTCCTGCAAGGTCTGAGAGTCCTACGATGATTTGACCTTTTTGGTCGGAAATGTGCCTAACCCTAACCACTGGCCACTCAAATGCCACTCGGATGTCAAAGTTGTCGCAGCGCATTGAAACTTTGCATGCGGGTAGACCTTGACCTGGAGGTCACGTTTCCACCGTCCTTGACCCCAGATCATCTCTGTGAGCGGAGCTATGGGCTCCATTATGTAACCCTAACATTGGCTCCAAATCGAAAAATGTTTCGTTGAGTATGCTCCATTTGACCTAAGGAGTCGTCCTGCAAGGTCTGAGAGTCCTACGATGATTTGACCTTTTTGGTCGGAAATGTGCCTAACCCTAACCACTGGCCACTCAAATGCCACTCGGATGTCAAAGTTGTCGCAGCGCATTGAAACTTTGCATGCGGGTAGACCTTGACCTGGAGGTCACGTTTCCACCGTCCTTGACCCCAGATCATCTCTGTGAGCGGAGCTATGGGCTCCATTATGTAACCCTAACATTGGCTCCAAATCGAAAAATGTTTCGTTGAGTATGCTCCATTTGACCTAAGGAGTCGTCCTGCAAGGTCTGAGAGTCCTACGATGATTTGACCTTTTTGGTCGGAAATGTGCCTAACCCTAACCACTGGCCACTCAAATGCCACTCGGATGTCAAAGTTGTCGCAGCGCATTGAAACTTTGCATGCGGGTAGACCTTGACCTGGAGGTCACGTTTCCACCGTCCTTGACCCCAGATCATCTCTGTGAGCGGAGCTATGGGCTCCATTATGTAACCCTAACATTGGCTCCAAATCGAAAAATGTTTCGTTGAGTATGCTCCATTTGACCTAAGGAGTCGTCCTGCAAGGTCTGAGAGTCCTACGATGATTTGACCTTTTTGGTCGGAAATGTGCCTAACCCTAACCACTGGCCACTCAAATGCCACTCGGATGTCAAAGTTGTCGCAGCGCATTGAAACTTTGCATGCGGGTAGACCTTGACCTGGAGGTCACGTTTCCACCGTCCTTGACCCCAGATCATCTCTGTGAGCGGAGCTATGGGCTCCATTATGTAACCCTAACATTGGCTCCAAATCGAAAAATGTTTCGTTGAGTATGCTCCATTTGACCTAAGGAGTCGTCCTGCAAGGTCTGAGAGTCCTACGATGATTTGACCTTTTTGGTCGGAAATGTGCCTAACCCTAACCACTGGCCACTCAAATGCCACTCGGATGTCAAAGTTGTCGCAGCGCATTGAAACTTTGCATGCGGGTAGACCTTGACCTGGAGGTCACGTTTCCACCGTCCTTGACCCCAGATCATCTCTGTGAGCGGAGCTATGGGCTCCATTATGTAACCCTAACATTGGCTCCAAATCGAAAAATGTTTCGTTGAGTATGCTCCATTTGACCTAAGGAGTCGTCCTGCAAGGTCTGAGAGTCCTACGATGATTTGACCTTTTTGGTCGGAAATGTGCCTAACCCTAACCACTGGCCACTCAAATGCCACTCGGATGTCAAAGTTGTCGCAGCGCATTGAAACTTTGCATGCGGGTAGACCTTGACCTGGAGGTCACGTTTCCACCGTCCTTGACCCCAGATCATCTCTGTGAGCGGAGCTATGGGCTCCATTATGTAACCCTAACATTGGCTCCAAATCGAAAAATGTTTCGTTGAGTATGCTCCATTTGACCTAAGGAGTCGTCCTGCAAGGTCTGAGAGTCCTACGATGATTTGACCTTTTTGGTCGGAAATGTGCCTAACCCTAACCACTGGCCACTCAAATGCCACTCGGATGTCAAAGTTGTCGCAGCGCATTGAAACTTTGCATGCGGGTAGACCTTGACCTGGAGGTCACGTTTCCACCGTCCTTGACCCCAGATCATCTCTGTGAGCGGAGCTATGGGCTCCATTATGTAACCCTAACATTGGCTCCAAATCGAAAAATGTTTCGTTGAGTATGCTCCATTTGACCTAAGGAGTCGTCCTGCAAGGTCTGAGAGTCCTACGATGATTTGACCTTTTTGGTCGGAAATGTGCCTAACCCTAACCACTGGCCACTCAAATGCCACTCGGATGTCAAAGTTGTCGCAGCGCATTGAAACTTTGCATGCGGGTAGACCTTGACCTGGAGGTCACGTTTCCACCGTCCTTGACCCCAGATCATCTCTGTGAGCGGAGCTATGGGCTCCATTATGTAACCCTAACATTGGCTCCAAATCGAAAAATGTTTCGTTGAGTATGCTCCATTTGACCTAAGGAGTCGTCCTGCAAGGTCTGAGAGTCCTACGATGATTTGACCTTTTTGGTCGGAAATGTGCCTAACCCTAACCACTGGCCACTCAAATGCCACTCGGATGTCAAAGTTGTCGCAGCGCATTGAAACTTTGCATGCGGGTAGACCTTGACCTGGAGGTCACGTTTCCACCGTCCTTGACCCCAGATCATCTCTGTGAGCGGAGCTATGGGCTCCATTATGTAACCCTAACATTGGCTCCAAATCGAAAAATGTTTCGTTGAGTATGCTCCATTTGACCTAAGGAGTCGTCCTGCAAGGTCTGAGAGTCCTACGATGATTTGACCTTTTTGGTCGGAAATGTGCCTAACCCTAACCACTGGCCACTCAAATGCCACTCGGATGTCAAAGTTGTCGCAGCGCATTGAAACTTTGCATGCGGGTAGACCTTGACCTGGAGGTCACGTTTCCACCGTCCTTGACCCCAGATCATCTCTGTGAGCGGAGCTATGGGCTCCATTATGTAACCCTAACATTGGCTCCAAATCGAAAAATGTTTCGTTGAGTATGCTCCATTTGACCTAAGGAGTCGTCCTGCAAGGTCTGAGAGTCCTACGATGATTTGACCTTTTTGGTCGGAAATGTGCCTAACCCTAACCACTGGCCACTCAAATGCCACTCGGATGTCAAAGTTGTCGCAGCGCATTGAAACTTTGCATGCGGGTAGACCTTGACCTGGAGGTCACGTTTCCACCGTCCTTGACCCCAGATCATCTCTGTGAGCGGAGCTATGGGCTCCATTATGTAACCCTAACATTGGCTCCAAATCGAAAAATGTTTCGTTGAGTATGCTCCATTTGACCTAAGGAGTCGTCCTGCAAGGTCTGAGAGTCCTACGATGATTTGACCTTTTTGGTCGGAAATGTGCCTAACCCTAACCACTGGCCACTCAAATGCCACTCGGATGTCAAAGTTGTCGCAGCGCATTGAAACTTTGCATGCGGGTAGACCTTGACCTGGAGGTCACGTTTCCACCGTCCTTGACCCCAGATCATCTCTGTGAGCGGAGCTATGGGCTCCATTATGTAACCCTAACATTGGCTCCAAATCGAAAAATGTTTCGTTGAGTATGCTCCATTTGACCTAAGGAGTCGTCCTGCAAGGTCTGAGAGTCCTACGATGATTTGACCTTTTTGGTCGGAAATGTGCCTAACCCTAACCACTGGCCACTCAAATGCCACTCGGATGTCAAAGTTGTCGCAGCGCATTGAAACTTTGCATGCGGGTAGACCTTGACCTGGAGGTCACGTTTCCACCGTCCTTGACCCCAGATCATCTCTGTGAGCGGAGCTATGGGCTCCATTATGTAACCCTAACATTGGCTCCAAATCGAAAAATGTTTCGTTGAGTATGCTCCATTTGACCTAAGGAGTCGTCCTGCAAGGTCTGAGAGTCCTACGATGATTTGACCTTTTTGGTCGGAAATGTGCCTAACCCTAACCACTGGCCACTCAAATGCCACTCGGATGTCAAAGTTGTCGCAGCGCATTGAAACTTTGCATGCGGGTAGACCTTGACCTGGAGGTCACGTTTCCACCGTCCTTGACCCCAGATCATCTCTGTGAGCGGAGCTATGGGCTCCATTATGTAACCCTAACATTGGCTCCAAATCGAAAAATGTTTCGTTGAGTATGCTCCATTTGACCTAAGGAGTCGTCCTGCAAGGTCTGAGAGTCCTACGATGATTTGACCTTTTTGGTCGGAAATGTGCCTAACCCTAACCACTGGCCACTCAAATGCCACTCGGATGTCAAAGTTGTCGCAGCGCATTGAAACTTTGCATGCGGGTAGACCTTGACCTGGAGGTCACGTTTCCACCGTCCTTGACCCCAGATCATCTCTGTGAGCGGAGCTATGGGCTCCATTATGTAACCCTAACATTGGCTCCAAATCGAAAAATGTTTCGTTGAGTATGCTCCATTTGACCTAAGGAGTCGTCCTGCAAGGTCTGAGAGTCCTACGATGATTTGACCTTTTTGGTCGGAAATGTGCCTAACCCTAACCACTGGCCACTCAAATGCCACTCGGATGTCAAAGTTGTCGCAGCGCATTGAAACTTTGCATGCGGGTAGACCTTGACCTGGAGGTCACGTTTCCACCGTCCTTGACCCCAGATCATCTCTGTGAGCGGAGCTATGGGCTCCATTATGTAACCCTAACATTGGCTCCAAATCGAAAAATGTTTCGTTGAGTATGCTCCATTTGACCTAAGGAGTCGTCCTGCAAGGTCTGAGAGTCCTACGATGATTTGACCTTTTTGGTCGGAAATGTGCCTAACCCTAACCACTGGCCACTCAAATGCCACTCGGATGTCAAAGTTGTCGCAGCGCATTGAAACTTTGCATGCGGGTAGACCTTGACCTGGAGGTCACGTTTCCACCGTCCTTGACCCCAGATCATCTCTGTGAGCGGAGCTATGGGCTCCATTATGTAACCCTAACATTGGCTCCAAATCGAAAAATGTTTCGTTGAGTATGCTCCATTTGACCTAAGGAGTCGTCCTGCAAGGTCTGAGAGTCCTACGATGATTTGACCTTTTTGGTCGGAAATGTGCCTAACCCTAACCACTGGCCACTCAAATGCCACTCGGATGTCAAAGTTGTCGCAGCGCATTGAAACTTTGCATGCGGGTAGACCTTGACCTGGAGGTCACGTTTCCACCGTCCTTGACCCCAGATCATCTCTGTGAGCGGAGCTATGGGCTCCATTATGTAACCCTAACATTGGCTCCAAATCGAAAAATGTTTCGTTGAGTATGCTCCATTTGACCTAAGGAGTCGTCCTGCAAGGTCTGAGAGTCCTACGATGATTTGACCTTTTTGGTCGGAAATGTGCCTAACCCTAACCACTGGCCACTCAAATGCCACTCGGATGTCAAAGTTGTCGCAGCGCATTGAAACTTTGCATGCGGGTAGACCTTGACCTGGAGGTCACGTTTCCACCGTCCTTGACCCCAGATCATCTCTGTGAGCGGAGCTATGGGCTCCATTATGTAACCCTAACATTGGCTCCAAATCGAAAAATGTTTCGTTGAGTATGCTCCATTTGACCTAAGGAGTCGTCCTGCAAGGTCTGAGAGTCCTACGATGATTTGACCTTTTTGGTCGGAAATGTGCCTAACCCTAACCACTGGCCACTCAAATGCCACTCGGATGTCAAAGTTGTCGCAGCGCATTGAAACTTTGCATGCGGGTAGACCTTGACCTGGAGGTCACGTTTCCACCGTCCTTGACCCCAGATCATCTCTGTGAGCGGAGCTATGGGCTCCATTATGTAACCCTAACATTGGCTCCAAATCGAAAAATGTTTCGTTGAGTATGCTCCATTTGACCTAAGGAGTCGTCCTGCAAGGTCTGAGAGTCCTACGATGATTTGACCTTTTTGGTCGGAAATGTGCCTAACCCTAACCACTGGCCACTCAAATGCCACTCGGATGTCAAAGTTGTCGCAGCGCATTGAAACTTTGCATGCGGGTAGACCTTGACCTGGAGGTCACGTTTCCACCGTCCTTGACCCCAGATCATCTCTGTGAGCGGAGCTATGGGCTCCATTATGTAACCCTAACATTGGCTCCAAATCGAAAAATGTTTCGTTGAGTATGCTCCATTTGACCTAAGGAGTCGTCCTGCAAGGTCTGAGAGTCCTACGATGATTTGACCTTTTTGGTCGGAAATGTGCCTAACCCTAACCACTGGCCACTCAAATGCCACTCGGATGTCAAAGTTGTCGCAGCGCATTGAAACTTTGCATGCGGGTAGACCTTGACCTGGAGGTCACGTTTCCACCGTCCTTGACCCCAGATCATCTCTGTGAGCGGAGCTATGGGCTCCATTATGTAACCCTAACATTGGCTCCAAATCGAAAAATGTTTCGTTGAGTATGCTCCATTTGACCTAAGGAGTCGTCCTGCAAGGTCTGAGAGTCCTACGATGATTTGACCTTTTTGGTCGGAAATGTGCCTAACCCTAACCACTGGCCACTCAAATGCCACTCGGATGTCAAAGTTGTCGCAGCGCATTGAAACTTTGCATGCGGGTAGACCTTGACCTGGAGGTCACGTTTCCACCGTCCTTGACCCCAGATCATCTCTGTGAGCGGAGCTATGGGCTCCATTATGTAACCCTAACATTGGCTCCAAATCGAAAAATGTTTCGTTGAGTATGCTCCATTTGACCTAAGGAGTCGTCCTGCAAGGTCTGAGAGTCCTACGATGATTTGACCTTTTTGGTCGGAAATGTGCCTAACCCTAACCACTGGCCACTCAAATGCCACTCGGATGTCAAAGTTGTCGCAGCGCATTGAAACTTTGCATGCGGGTAGACCTTGACCTGGAGGTCACGTTTCCACCGTCCTTGACCCCAGATCATCTCTGTGAGCGGAGCTATGGGCTCCATTATGTAACCCTAACATTGGCTCCAAATCGAAAAATGTTTCGTTGAGTATGCTCCATTTGACCTAAGGAGTCGTCCTGCAAGGTCTGAGAGTCCTACGATGATTTGACCTTTTTGGTCGGAAATGTGCCTAACCCTAACCACTGGCCACTCAAATGCCACTCGGATGTCAAAGTTGTCGCAGCGCATTGAAACTTTGCATGCGGGTAGACCTTGACCTGGAGGTCACGTTTCCACCGTCCTTGACCCCAGATCATCTCTGTGAGCGGAGCTATGGGCTCCATTATGTAACCCTAACATTGGCTCCAAATCGAAAAATGTTTCGTTGAGTATGCTCCATTTGACCTAAGGAGTCGTCCTGCAAGGTCTGAGAGTCCTACGATGATTTGACCTTTTTGGTCGGAAATGTGCCTAACCCTAACCACTGGCCACTCAAATGCCACTCGGATGTCAAAGTTGTCGCAGCGCATTGAAACTTTGCATGCGGGTAGACCTTGACCTGGAGGTCACGTTTCCACCGTCCTTGACCCCAGATCATCTCTGTGAGCGGAGCTATGGGCTCCATTATGTAACCCTAACATTGGCTCCAAATCGAAAAATGTTTCGTTGAGTATGCTCCATTTGACCTAAGGAGTCGTCCTGCAAGGTCTGAGAGTCCTACGATGATTTGACCTTTTTGGTCGGAAATGTGCCTAACCCTAACCACTGGCCACTCAAATGCCACTCGGATGTCAAAGTTGTCGCAGCGCATTGAAACTTTGCATGCGGGTAGACCTTGACCTGGAGGTCACGTTTCCACCGTCCTTGACCCCAGATCATCTCTGTGAGCGGAGCTATGGGCTCCATTATGTAACCCTAACATTGGCTCCAAATCGAAAAATGTTTCGTTGAGTATGCTCCATTTGACCTAAGGAGTCGTCCTGCAAGGTCTGAGAGTCCTACGATGATTTGACCTTTTTGGTCGGAAATGTGCCTAACCCTAACCACTGGCCACTCAAATGCCACTCGGATGTCAAAGTTGTCGCAGCGCATTGAAACTTTGCATGCGGGTAGACCTTGACCTGGAGGTCACGTTTCCACCGTCCTTGACCCCAGATCATCTCTGTGAGCGGAGCTATGGGCTCCATTATGTAACCCTAACATTGGCTCCAAATCGAAAAATGTTTCGTTGAGTATGCTCCATTTGACCTAAGGAGTCGTCCTGCAAGGTCTGAGAGTCCTACGATGATTTGACCTTTTTGGTCGGAAATGTGCCTAACCCTAACCACTGGCCACTCAAATGCCACTCGGATGTCAAAGTTGTCGCAGCGCATTGAAACTTTGCATGCGGGTAGACCTTGACCTGGAGGTCACGTTTCCACCGTCCTTGACCCCAGATCATCTCTGTGAGCGGAGCTATGGGCTCCATTATGTAACCCTAACATTGGCTCCAAATCGAAAAATGTTTCGTTGAGTATGCTCCATTTGACCTAAGGAGTCGTCCTGCAAGGTCTGAGAGTCCTACGATGATTTGACCTTTTTGGTCGGAAATGTGCCTAACCCTAACCACTGGCCACTCAAATGCCACTCGGATGTCAAAGTTGTCGCAGCGCATTGAAACTTTGCATGCGGGTAGACCTTGACCTGGAGGTCACGTTTCCACCGTCCTTGACCCCAGATCATCTCTGTGAGCGGAGCTATGGGCTCCATTATGTAACCCTAACATTGGCTCCAAATCGAAAAATGTTTCGTTGAGTATGCTCCATTTGACCTAAGGAGTCGTCCTGCAAGGTCTGAGAGTCCTACGATGATTTGACCTTTTTGGTCGGAAATGTGCCTAACCCTAACCACTGGCCACTCAAATGCCAC
This sequence comes from Haliotis rufescens, assembly GCF_023055435.1. Taxonomy (NCBI): domain Eukaryota; kingdom Metazoa; phylum Mollusca; class Gastropoda; order Lepetellida; family Haliotidae; genus Haliotis; species Haliotis rufescens. The sequence goes on along the minus strand of NW_025964131.1, from coordinate 16,583 downwards.
TCGGATGTCAAAGTTGTCGCAGCGCATTGAAACTTTGCATGCGGGTAGACCTTGACCTGGAGGTCACGTTTCCACCGTCCTTGACCCCAGATCATCTCTGTGAGCGGAGCTATGGGCTCCATTATGTAACCCTAACATTGGCTCCAAATCGAAAAATGTTTCGTTGAGTATGCTCCATTTGACCTAAGGAGTCGTCCTGCAAGGTCTGAGAGTCCTACGATGATTTGACCTTTTTGGTCGGAAATGTGCCTAACCCTAACCACTGGCCACTCAAATGCCACTCGGATGTCAAAGTTGTCGCAGCGCATTGAAACTTTGCATGCGGGTAGACCTTGACCTGGAGGTCACGTTTCCACCGTCCTTGACCCCAGATCATCTCTGTGAGCGGAGCTATGGGCTCCATTATGTAACCCTAACATTGGCTCCAAATCGAAAAATGTTTCGTTGAGTATGCTCCATTTGACCTAAGGAGTCGTCCTGCAAGGTCTGAGAGTCCTACGATGATTTGACCTTTTTGGTCGGAAATGTGCCTAACCCTAACCACTGGCCACTCAAATGCCACTCGGATGTCAAAGTTGTCGCAGCGCATTGAAACTTTGCATGCGGGTAGACCTTGACCTGGAGGTCACGTTTCCACCGTCCTTGACCCCAGATCATCTCTGTGAGCGGAGCTATGGGCTCCATTATGTAACCCTAACATTGGCTCCAAATCGAAAAATGTTTCGTTGAGTATGCTCCATTTGACCTAAGGAGTCGTCCTGCAAGGTCTGAGAGTCCTACGATGATTTGACCTTTTTGGTCGGAAATGTGCCTAACCCTAACCACTGGCCACTCAAATGCCACTCGGATGTCAAAGTTGTCGCAGCGCATTGAAACTTTGCATGCGGGTAGACCTTGACCTGGAGGTCACGTTTCCACCGTCCTTGACCCCAGATCATCTCTGTGAGCGGAGCTATGGGCTCCATTATGTAACCCTAACATTGGCTCCAAATCGAAAAATGTTTCGTTGAGTATGCTCCATTTGACCTAAGGAGTCGTCCTGCAAGGTCTGAGAGTCCTACGATGATTTGACCTTTTTGGTCGGAAATGTGCCTAACCCTAACCACTGGCCACTCAAATGCCACTCGGATGTCAAAGTTGTCGCAGCGCATTGAAACTTTGCATGCGGGTAGACCTTGACCTGGAGGTCACGTTTCCACCGTCCTTGACCCCAGATCATCTCTGTGAGCGGAGCTATGGGCTCCATTATGTAACCCTAACATTGGCTCCAAATCGAAAAATGTTTCGTTGAGTATGCTCCATTTGACCTAAGGAGTCGTCCTGCAAGGTCTGAGAGTCCTACGATGATTTGACCTTTTTGGTCGGAAATGTGCCTAACCCTAACCACTGGCCACTCAAATGCCACTCGGATGTCAAAGTTGTCGCAGCGCATTGAAACTTTGCATGCGGGTAGACCTTGACCTGGAGGTCACGTTTCCACCGTCCTTGACCCCAGATCATCTCTGTGAGCGGAGCTATGGGCTCCATTATGTAACCCTAACATTGGCTCCAAATCGAAAAATGTTTCGTTGAGTATGCTCCATTTGACCTAAGGAGTCGTCCTGCAAGGTCTGAGAGTCCTACGATGATTTGACCTTTTTGGTCGGAAATGTGCCTAACCCTAACCACTGGCCACTCAAATGCCACTCGGATGTCAAAGTTGTCGCAGCGCATTGAAACTTTGCATGCGGGTAGACCTTGACCTGGAGGTCACGTTTCCACCGTCCTTGACCCCAGATCATCTCTGTGAGCGGAGCTATGGGCTCCATTATGTAACCCTAACATTGGCTCCAAATCGAAAAATGTTTCGTTGAGTATGCTCCATTTGACCTAAGGAGTCGTCCTGCAAGGTCTGAGAGTCCTACGATGATTTGACCTTTTTGGTCGGAAATGTGCCTAACCCTAACCACTGGCCACTCAAATGCCACTCGGATGTCAAAGTTGTCGCAGCGCATTGAAACTTTGCATGCGGGTAGACCTTGACCTGGAGGTCACGTTTCCACCGTCCTTGACCCCAGATCATCTCTGTGAGCGGAGCTATGGGCTCCATTATGTAACCCTAACATTGGCTCCAAATCGAAAAATGTTTCGTTGAGTATGCTCCATTTGACCTAAGGAGTCGTCCTGCAAGGTCTGAGAGTCCTACGATGATTTGACCTTTTTGGTCGGAAATGTGCCTAACCCTAACCACTGGCCACTCAAATGCCACTCGGATGTCAAAGTGTGTTGCAGCGCATTGAAACTTTGCATGCGGGTAGACCTTGACCTGGAGGTCACGTTTCCACCGTCCTTGACCCCAGATCATCTCTGTGAGCGGAGCTATGGGCTCCATTATGTAACCCTAACATTGGCTCCAAATCGAAAAATGTTTCGTTGAGTATGCTCCATTTGACCTAAGGAGTCGTCCTGCAAGGTCTGAGAGTCCTACGATGATTTGACCTTTTTGGTCGGAAATGTGCCTAACCCTAACCACTGGCCACTCAAATGCCACTCGGATGTCAAAGTTGTCGCAGCGCATTGAAACTTTGCATGCGGGTAGACCTTGACCTGGAGGTCACGTTTCCACCGTCCTTGACCCCAGATCATCTCTGTGAGCGGAGCTATGGGCTCCATTATGTAACCCTAACATTGGCTCCAAATCGAAAAATGTTTCGTTGAGTATGCTCCATTTGACCTAAGGAGTCGTCCTGCAAGGTCTGAGAGTCCTACGATGATTTGACCTTTTTGGTCGGAAATGTGCCTAACCCTAACCACTGGCCACTCAAATGCCACTCGGATGTCAAAGTTGTCGCAGCGCATTGAAACTTTGCATGCGGGTAGACCTTGACCTGGAGGTCACGTTTCCACCGTCCTTGACCCCAGATCATCTCTGTGAGCGGAGCTATGGGCTCCATTATGTAACCCTAACATTGGCTCCAAATCGAAAAATGTTTCGTTGAGTATGCTCCATTTGACCTAAGGAGTCGTCCTGCAAGGTCTGAGAGTCCTACGATGATTTGACCTTTTTGGTCGGAAATGTGCCTAACCCTAACCACTGGCCACTCAAATGCCACTCGGATGTCAAAGTTGTCGCAGCGCATTGAAACTTTGCATGCGGGTAGACCTTGACCTGGAGGTCACGTTTCCACCGTCCTTGACCCCAGATCATCTCTGTGAGCGGAGCTATGGGCTCCATTATGTAACCCTAACATTGGCTCCAAATCGAAAAATGTTTCGTTGAGTATGCTCCATTTGACCTAAGGAGTCGTCCTGCAAGGTCTGAGAGTCCTACGATGATTTGACCTTTTTGGTCGGAAATGTGCCTAACCCTAACCACTGGCCACTCAAATGCCACTCGGATGTCAAAGTTGTCGCAGCGCATTGAAACTTTGCATGCGGGTAGACCTTGACCTGGAGGTCACGTTTCCACCGTCCTTGACCCCAGATCATCTCTGTGAGCGGAGCTATGGGCTCCATTATGTAACCCTAACATTGGCTCCAAATCGAAAAATGTTTCGTTGAGTATGCTCCATTTGACCTAAGGAGTCGTCCTGCAAGGTCTGAGAGTCCTACGATGATTTGACCTTTTTGGTCGGAAATGTGCCTAACCCTAACCACTGGCCACTCAAATGCCACTCGGATGTCAAAGTTGTCGCAGCGCATTGAAACTTTGCATGCGGGTAGACCTTGACCTGGAGGTCACGTTTCCACCGTCCTTGACCCCAGATCATCTCTGTGAGCGGAGCTATGGGCTCCATTATGTAACCCTAACATTGGCTCCAAATCGAAAAATGTTTCGTTGAGTATGCTCCATTTGACCTAAGGAGTCGTCCTGCAAGGTCTGAGAGTCCTACGATGATTTGACCTTTTTGGTCGGAAATGTGCCTAACCCTAACCACTGGCCACTCAAATGCCACTCGGATGTCAAAGTTGTCGCAGCGCATTGAAACTTTGCATGCGGGTAGACCTTGACCTGGAGGTCACGTTTCCACCGTCCTTGACCCCAGATCATCTCTGTGAGCGGAGCTATGGGCTCCATTATGTAACCCTAACATTGGCTCCAAATCGAAAAATGTTTCGTTGAGTATGCTCCATTTGACCTAAGGAGTCGTCCTGCAAGGTCTGAGAGTCCTACGATGATTTGACCTTTTTGGTCGGAAATGTGCCTAACCCTAACCACTGGCCACTCAAATGCCACTCGGATGTCAAAGTTGTCGCAGCGCATTGAAACTTTGCATGCGGGTAGACCTTGACCTGGAGGTCACGTTTCCACCGTCCTTGACCCCAGATCATCTCTGTGAGCGGAGCTATGGGCTCCATTATGTAACCCTAACATTGGCTCCAAATCGAAAAATGTTTCGTTGAGTATGCTCCATTTGACCTAAGGAGTCGTCCTGCAAGGTCTGAGAGTCCTACGATGATTTGACCTTTTTGGTCGGAAATGTGCCTAACCCTAACCACTGGCCACTCAAATGCCACTCGGATGTCAAAGTTGTCGCAGCGCATTGAAACTTTGCATGCGGGTAGACCTTGACCTGGAGGTCACGTTTCCACCGTCCTTGACCCCAGATCATCTCTGTGAGCGGAGCTATGGGCTCCATTATGTAACCCTAACATTGGCTCCAAATCGAAAAATGTTTCGTTGAGTATGCTCCATTTGACCTAAGGAGTCGTCCTGCAAGGTCTGAGAGTCCTACGATGATTTGACCTTTTTGGTCGGAAATGTGCCTAACCCTAACCACTGGCCACTCAAATGCCACTCGGATGTCAAAGTTGTCGCAGCGCATTGAAACTTTGCATGCGGGTAGACCTTGACCTGGAGGTCACGTTTCCACCGTCCTTGACCCCAGATCATCTCTGTGAGCGGAGCTATGGGCTCCATTATGTAACCCTAACATTGGCTCCAAATCGAAAAATGTTTCGTTGAGTATGCTCCATTTGACCTAAGGAGTCGTCCTGCAAGGTCTGAGAGTCCTACGATGATTTGACCTTTTTGGTCGGAAATGTGCCTAACCCTAACCACTGGCCACTCAAATGCCACTCGGATGTCAAAGTTGTCGCAGCGCATTGAAACTTTGCATGCGGGTAGACCTTGACCTGGAGGTCACGTTTCCACCGTCCTTGACCCCAGATCATCTCTGTGAGCGGAGCTATGGGCTCCATTATGTAACCCTAACATTGGCTCCAAATCGAAAAATGTTTCGTTGGGAATGCTCCATTTGACCTAAGGAGTCGTCCTGCAAGGTCTGAGAGTCCTACGATGATTTGACCTTTTTGGTCGGAAATGTGCCTAACCCTAACCACTGGCCACTCAAATGCCACTCGGATGTCAAAGTTGTCGCAGCGCATTGAAACTTTGCATGCGGGTAGACCTTGACCTGGAGGTCACGTTTCCACCGTCCTTGACCCCAGATCATCTCTGTGAGCGGAGCTATGGGCTCCATTATGTAACCCTAACATTGGCTCCAAATCGAAAAATGTTTCGTTGAGTATGCTCCATTTGACCTAAGGAGTCGTCCTGCAAGGTCTGAGAGTCCTACGATGATTTGACCTTTTTGGTCGGAAATGTGCCTAACCCTAACCACTGGCCACTCAAATGCCACTCGGATGTCAAAGTTGTCGCAGCGCATTGAAACTTTGCATGCGGGTAGACCTTGACCTGGAGGTCACGTTTCCACCGTCCTTGACCCCAGATCATCTCTGTGAGCGGAGCTATGGGCTCCATTATGTAACCCTAACATTGGCTCCAAATCGAAAAATGTTTCGTTGAGTATGCTCCATTTGACCTAAGGAGTCGTCCTGCAAGGTCTGAGAGTCCTACGATGATTTGACCTTTTTGGTCGGAAATGTGCCTAACCCTAACCACTGGCCACTCAAATGCCACTCGGATGTCAAAGTTGTCGCAGCGCATTGAAACTTTGCATGCGGGTAGACCTTGACCTGGAGGTCACGTTTCCACCGTCCTTGACCCCAGATCATCTCTGTGAGCGGAGCTATGGGCTCCATTATGTAACCCTAACATTGGCTCCAAATCGAAAAATGTTTCGTTGAGTATGCTCCATTTGACCTAAGGAGTCGTCCTGCAAGGTCTGAGAGTCCTACGATGATTTGACCTTTTTGGTCGGAAATGTGCCTAACCCTAACCACTGGCCACTCAAATGCCACTCGGATGTCAAAGTTGTCGCAGCGCATTGAAACTTTGCATGCGGGTAGACCTTGACCTGGAGGTCACGTTTCCACCGTCCTTGACCCCAGATCATCTCTGTGAGCGGAGCTATGGGCTCCATTATGTAACCCTAACATTGGCTCCAAATCGAAAAATGTTTCGTTGAGTATGCTCCATTTGACCTAAGGAGTCGTCCTGCAAGGTCTGAGAGTCCTACGATGATTTGACCTTTTTGGTCGGAAATGTGCCTAACCCTAACCACTGGCCACTCAAATGCCACTCGGATGTCAAAGTTGTCGCAGCGCATTGAAACTTTGCATGCGGGTAGACCTTGACCTGGAGGTCACGTTTCCACCGTCCTTGACCCCAGATCATCTCTGTGAGCGGAGCTATGGGCTCCATTATGTAACCCTAACATTGGCTCCAAATCGAAAAATGTTTCGTTGAGTATGCTCCATTTGACCTAAGGAGTCGTCCTGCAAGGTCTGAGAGTCCTACGATGATTTGACCTTTTTGGTCGGAAATGTGCCTAACCCTAACCACTGGCCACTCAAATGCCACTCGGATGTCAAAGTTGTCGCAGCGCATTGAAACTTTGCATGCGGGTAGACCTTGACCTGGAGGTCACGTTTCCACCGTCCTTGACCCCAGATCATCTCTGTGAGCGGAGCTATGGGCTCCATTATGTAACCCTAACATTGGCTCCAAATCGAAAAATGTTTCGTTGAGTATGCTCCATTTGACCTAAGGAGTCGTCCTGCAAGGTCTGAGAGTCCTACGATGATTTGACCTTTTTGGTCGGAAATGTGCCTAACCCTAACCACTGGCCACTCAAATGCCACTCGGATGTCAAAGTTGTCGCAGCGCATTGAAACTTTGCATGCGGGTAGACCTTGACCTGGAGGTCACGTTTCCACCGTCCTTGACCCCAGATCATCTCTGTGAGCGGAGCTATGGGCTCCATTATGTAACCCTAACATTGGCTCCAAATCGAAAAATGTTTCGTTGAGTATGCTCCATTTGACCTAAGGAGTCGTCCTGCAAGGTCTGAGAGTCCTACGATGATTTGACCTTTTTGGTCGGAAATGTGCCTAACCCTAACCACTGGCCACTCAAATGCCACTCGGATGTCAAAGTTGTCGCAGCGCATTGAAACTTTGCATGCGGGTAGACCTTGACCTGGAGGTCACGTTTCCACCGTCCTTGACCCCAGATCATCTCTGTGAGCGGAGCTATGGGCTCCATTATGTAACCCTAACATTGGCTCCAAATCGAAAAATGTTTCGTTGAGTATGCTCCATTTGACCTAAGGAGTCGTCCTGCAAGGTCTGAGAGTCCTACGATGATTTGACCTTTTTGGTCGGAAATGTGCCTAACCCTAACCACTGGCCACTCAAATGCCACTCGGATGTCAAAGTTGTCGCAGCGCATTGAAACTTTGCATGCGGGTAGACCTTGACCTGGAGGTCACGTTTCCACCGTCCTTGACCCCAGATCATCTCTGTGAGCGGAGCTATGGGCTCCATTATGTAACCCTAACATTGGCTCCAAATCGAAAAATGTTTCGTTGAGTATGCTCCATTTGACCTAAGGAGTCGTCCTGCAAGGTCTGAGAGTCCTACGATGATTTGACCTTTTTGGTCGGAAATGTGCCTAACCCTAACCACTGGCCACTCAAATGCCACTCGGATGTCAAAGTTGTCGCAGCGCATTGAAACTTTGCATGCGGGTAGACCTTGACCTGGAGGTCACGTTTCCACCGTCCTTGACCCCAGATCATCTCTGTGAGCGGAGCTATGGGCTCCATTATGTAACCCTAACATTGGCTCCAAATCGAAAAATGTTTCGTTGAGTATGCTCCATTTGACCTAAGGAGTCGTCCTGCAAGGTCTGAGAGTCCTACGATGATTTGACCTTTTTGGTCGGAAATGTGCCTAACCCTAACCACTGGCCACTCAAATGCCACTCGGATGTCAAAGTTGTCGCAGCGCATTGAAACTTTGCATGCGGGTAGACCTTGACCTGGAGGTCACGTTTCCACCGTCCTTGACCCCAGATCATCTCTGTGAGCGGAGCTATGGGCTCCATTATGTAACCCTAACATTGGCTCCAAATCGAAAAATGTTTCGTTGAGTATGCTCCATTTGACCTAAGGAGTCGTCCTGCAAGGTCTGAGAGTCCTACGATGATTTGACCTTTTTGGTCGGAAATGTGCCTAACCCTAACCACTGGCCACTCAAATGCCACTCGGATGTCAAAGTTGTCGCAGCGCATTGAAACTTTGCATGCGGGTAGACCTTGACCTGGAGGTCACGTTTCCACCGTCCTTGACCCCAGATCATCTCTGTGAGCGGAGCTATGGGCTCCATTATGTAACCCTAACATTGGCTCCAAATCGAAAAATGTTTCGTTGAGTATGCTCCATTTGACCTAAGGAGTCGTCCTGCAAGGTCTGAGAGTCCTACGATGATTTGACCTTTTTGGTCGGAAATGTGCCTAACCCTAACCACTGGCCACTCAAATGCCACTCGGATGTCAAAGTTGTCGCAGCGCATTGAAACTTTGCATGCGGGTAGACCTTGACCTGGAGGTCACGTTTCCACCGTCCTTGACCCCAGATCATCTCTGTGAGCGGAGCTATGGGCTCCATTATGTAACCCTAACATTGGCTCCAAATCGAAAAATGTTTCGTTGAGTATGCTCCATTTGACCTAAGGAGTCGTCCTGCAAGGTCTGAGAGTCCTACGATGATTTGACCTTTTTGGTCGGAAATGTGCCTAACCCTAACCACTGGCCACTCAAATGCCACTCGGATGTCAAAGTTGTCGCAGCGCATTGAAACTTTGCATGCGGGTAGACCTTGACCTGGAGGTCACGTTTCCACCGTCCTTGACCCCAGATCATCTCTGTGAGCGGAGCTATGGGCTCCATTATGTAACCCTAACATTGGCTCCAAATCGAAAAATGTTTCGTTGAGTATGCTCCATTTGACCTAAGGAGTCGTCCTGCAAGGTCTGAGAGTCCTACGATGATTTGACCTTTTTGGTCGGAAATGTGCCTAACCCTAACCACTGGCCACTCAAATGCCACTCGGATGTCAAAGTTGTCGCAGCGCATTGAAACTTTGCATGCGGGTAGACCTTGACCTGGAGGTCACGTTTCCACCGTCCTTGACCCCAGATCATCTCTGTGAGCGGAGCTATGGGCTCCATTATGTAACCCTAACATTGGCTCCAAATCGAAAAATGTTTCGTTGAGTATGCTCCATTTGACCTAAGGAGTCGTCCTGCAAGGTCTGAGAGTCCTACGATGATTTGACCTTTTTGGTCGGAAATGTGCCTAACCCTAACCACTGGCCACTCAAATGCCACTCGGATGTCAAAGTTGTCGCAGCGCATTGAAACTTTGCATGCGGGTAGACCTTGACCTGGAGGTCACGTTTCCACCGTCCTTGACCCCAGATCATCTCTGTGAGCGGAGCTATGGGCTCCATTATGTAACCCTAACATTGGCTCCAAATCGAAAAATGTTTCGTTGAGTATGCTCCATTTGACCTAAGGAGTCGTCCTGCAAGGTCTGAGAGTCCTACGATGATTTGACCTTTTTGGTCGGAAATGTGCCTAACCCTAACCACTGGCCACTCAAATGCCACTCGGATGTCAAAGTTGTCGCAGCGCATTGAAACTTTGCATGCGGGTAGACCTTGACCTGGAGGTCACGTTTCCACCGTCCTTGACCCCAGATCATCTCTGTGAGCGGAGCTATGGGCTCCATTATGTAACCCTAACATTGGCTCCAAATCGAAAAATGTTTCGTTGAGTATGCTCCATTTGACCTAAGGAGTCGTCCTGCAAGGTCTGAGAGTCCTACGATGATTTGACCTTTTTGGTCGGAAATGTGCCTAACCCTAACCACTGGCCACTCAAATGCCACTCGGATGTCAAAGTTGTCGCAGCGCATTGAAACTTTGCATGCGGGTAGACCTTGACCTGGAGGTCACGTTTCCACCGTCCTTGACCCCAGATCATCTCTGTGAGCGGAGCTATGGGCTCCATTATGTAACCCTAACATTGGCTCCAAATCGAAAAATGTTTCGTTGAGTATGCTCCATTTGACCTAAGGAGTCGTCCTGCAAGGTCTGAGAGTCCTACGATGATTTGACCTTTTTGGTCGGAAATGTGCCTAACCCTAACCACTGGCCACTCAAATGCCACTCGGATGTCAAAGTTGTCGCAGCGCATTGAAACTTTGCATGCGGGTAGACCTTGACCTGGAGGTCACGTTTCCACCGTCCTTGACCCCAGATCATCTCTGTGAGCGGAGCTATGGGCTCCATTATGTAACCCTAACATTGGCTCCAAATCGAAAAATGTTTCGTTGAGTATGCTCCATTTGACCTAAGGAGTCGTCCTGCAAGGTCTGAGAGTCCTACGATGATTTGACCTTTTTGGTCGGAAATGTGCCTAACCCTAACCACTGGCCACTCAAATGCCACTCGGATGTCAAAGTTGTCGCAGCGCATTGAAACTTTGCATGCGGGTAGACCTTGACCTGGAGGTCACGTTTCCACCGTCCTTGACCCCAGATCATCTCTGTGAGCGGAGCTATGGGCTCCATTATGTAACCCTAACATTGGCTCCAAATCGAAAAATGTTTCGTTGAGTATGCTCCATTTGACCTAAGGAGTCGTCCTGCAAGGTCTGAGAGTCCTACGATGATTTGACCTTTTTGGTCGGAAATGTGCCTAACCCTAACCACTGGCCACTCAAATGCCACTCGGATGTCAAAGTTGTCGCAGCGCATTGAAACTTTGCATGCGGGTAGACCTTGACCTGGAGGTCACGTTTCCACCGTCCTTGACCCCAGATCATCTCTGTGAGCGGAGCTATGGGCTCCATTATGTAACCCTAACATTGGCTCCAAATCGAAAAATGTTTCGTTGAGTATGCTCCATTTGACCTAAGGAGTCGTCCTGCAAGGTCTGAGAGTCCTACGATGATTTGACCTTTTTGGTCGGAAATGTGCCTAACCCTAACCACTGGCCACTCAAATGCCACTCGGATGTCAAAGTTGTCGCAGCGCATTGAAACTTTGCATGCGGGTAGACCTTGACCTGGAGGTCACGTTTCCACCGTCCTTGACCCCAGATCATCTCTGTGAGCGGAGCTATGGGCTCCATTATGTAACCCTAACATTGGCTCCAAATCGAAAAATGTTTCGTTGAGTATGCTCCATTTGACCTAAGGAGTCGTCCTGCAAGGTCTGAGAGTCCTACGATGATTTGACCTTTTTGGTCGGAAATGTGCCTAACCCTAACCACTGGCCACTCAAATGCCACTCGGATGTCAAAGTTGTCGCAGCGCATTGAAACTTTGCATGCGGGTAGACCTTGACCTGGAGGTCACGTTTCCACCGTCCTTGACCCCAGATCATCTCTGTGAGCGGAGCTATGGGCTCCATTATGTAACCCTAACATTGGCTCCAAATCGAAAAATGTTTCGTTGAGTATGCTCCATTTGACCTAAGGAGTCGTCCTGCAAGGTCTGAGAGTCCTACGATGATTTGACCTTTTTGGTCGGAAATGTGCCTAACCCTAACCACTGGCCACTCAAATGCCACTCGGATGTCAAAGTTGTCGCAGCGCATTGAAACTTTGCATGCGGGTAGACCTTGACCTGGAGGTCACGTTTCCACCGTCCTTGACCCCAGATCATCTCTGTGAGCGGAGCTATGGGCTCCATTATGTAACCCTAACATTGGCTCCAAATCGAAAAATGTTTCGTTGAGTATGCTCCATTTGACCTAAGGAGTCGTCCTGCAAGGTCTGAGAGTCCTACGATGATTTGACCTTTTTGGTCGGAAATGTGCCTAACCCTAACCACTGGCCACTCAAATGCCACTCGGATGTCAAAGTTGTCGCAGCGCATTGAAACTTTGCATGCGGGTAGACCTTGACCTGGAGGTCACGTTTCCACCGTCCTTGACCCCAGATCATCTCTGTGAGCGGAGCTATGGGCTCCATTATGTAACCCTAACATTGGCTCCAAATCGAAAAATGTTTCGTTGAGTATGCTCCATTTGACCTAAGGAGTCGTCCTGCAAGGTCTGAGAGTCCTACGATGATTTGACCTTTTTGGTCGGAAATGTGCCTAACCCTAACCACTGGCCACTCAAATGCCACTCGGATGTCAAAGTTGTCGCAGCGCATTGAAACTTTGCATGCGGGTAGACCTTGACCTGGAGGTCACGTTTCCACCGTCCTTGACCCCAGATCATCTCTGTGAGCGGAGCTATGGGCTCCATTATGTAACCCTAACATTGGCTCCAAATCGAAAAATGTTTCGTTGAGTATGCTCCATTTGACCTAAGGAGTCGTCCTGCAAGGTCTGAGAGTCCTACGATGATTTGACCTTTTTGGTCGGAAATGTGCCTAACCCTAACCACTGGCCACTCAAATGCCACTCGGATGTCAAAGTTGTCGCAGCGCATTGAAACTTTGCATGCGGGTAGACCTTGACCTGGAGGTCACGTTTCCACCGTCCTTGACCCCAGATCATCTCTGTGAGCGGAGCTATGGGCTCCATTATGTAACCCTAACATTGGCTCCAAATCGAAAAATGTTTCGTTGAGTATGCTCCATTTGACCTAAGGAGTCGTCCTGCAAGGTCTGAGAGTCCTACGATGATTTGACCTTTTTGGTCGGAAATGTGCCTAACCCTAACCACTGGCCACTCAAATGCCACTCGGATGTCAAAGTTGTCGCAGCGCATTGAAACTTTGCATGCGGGTAGACCTTGACCTGGAGGTCACGTTTCCACCGTCCTTGACCCCAGATCATCTCTGTGAGCGGAGCTATGGGCTCCATTATGTAACCCTAACATTGGCTCCAAATCGAAAAATGTTTCGTTGAGTATGCTCCATTTGACCTAAGGAGTCGTCCTGCAAGGTCTGAGAGTCCTACGATGATTTGACCTTTTTGGTCGGAAATGTGCCTAACCCTAACCACTGGCCACTCAAATGCCACTCGGATGTCAAAGTTGTCGCAGCGCATTGAAACTTTGCATGCGGGTAGACCTTGACCTGGAGGTCACGTTTCCACCGTCCTTGACCCCAGATCATCTCTGTGAGCGGAGCTATGGGCTCCATTATGTAACCCTAACATTGGCTCCAAATCGAAAAATGTTTCGTTGAGTATGCTCCATTTGACCTAAGGAGTCGTCCTGCAAGGTCTGAGAGTCCTACGATGATTTGACCTTTTTGGTCGGAAATGTGCCTAACCCTAACCACTGGCCACTCAAATGCCACTCGGATGTCAAAGTTGTCGCAGCGCATTGAAACTTTGCATGCGGGTAGACCTTGACCTGGAGGTCACGTTTCCACCGTCCTTGACCCCAGATCATCTCTGTGAGCGGAGCTATGGGCTCCATTATGTAACCCTAACATTGGCTCCAAATCGAAAAATGTTTCGTTGAGTATGCTCCATTTGACCTAAGGAGTCGTCCTGCAAGGTCTGAGAGTCCTACGATGATTTGACCTTTTTGGTCGGAAATGTGCCTAACCCTAACCACTGGCCACTCAAATGCCACTCGGATGTCAAAGTTGTCGCAGCGCATTGAAACTTTGCATGCGGGTAGACCTTGACCTGGAGGTCACGTTTCCACCGTCCTTGACCCCAGATCATCTCTGTGAGCGGAGCTATGGGCTCCATTATGTAACCCTAACATTGGCTCCAAATCGAAAAATGTTTCGTTGAGTATGCTCCATTTGACCTAAGGAGTCGTCCTGCAAGGTCTGAGAGTCCTACGATGATTTGACCTTTTTGGTCGGAAATGTGCCTAACCCTAACCACTGGCCACTCAAATGCCACTCGGATGTCAAAGTTGTCGCAGCGCATTGAAACTTTGCATGCGGGTAGACCTTGACCTGGAGGTCACGTTTCCACCGTCCTTGACCCCAGATCATCTCTGTGAGCGGAGCTATGGGCTCCATTATGTAACCCTAACATTGGCTCCAAATCGAAAAATGTTTCGTTGAGTATGCTCCATTTGACCTAAGGAGTCGTCCTGCAAGGTCTGAGAGTCCTACGATGATTTGACCTTTTTGGTCGGAAATGTGCCTAACCCTAACCACTGGCCACTCAAATGCCACTCGGATGTCAAAGTTGTCGCAGCGCATTGAAACTTTGCATGCGGGTAGACCTTGACCTGGAGGTCACGTTTCCACCGTCCTTGACCCCAGATCATCTCTGTGAGCGGAGCTATGGGCTCCATTATGTAACCCTAACATTGGCTCCAAATCGAAAAATGTTTCGTTGAGTATGCTCCATTTGACCTAAGGAGTCGTCCTGCAAGGTCTGAGAGTCCTACGATGATTTGACCTTTTTGGTCGGAAATGTGCCTAACCCTAACCACTGGCCACTCAAATGCCACTCGGATGTCAAAGTTGTCGCAGCGCATTGAAACTTTGCATGCGGGTAGACCTTGACCTGGAGGTCACGTTTCCACCGTCCTTGACCCCAGATCATCTCTGTGAGCGGAGCTATGGGCTCCATTATGTAACCCTAACATTGGCTCCAAATCGAAAAATGTTTCGTTGAGTATGCTCCATTTGACCTAAGGAGTCGTCCTGCAAGGTCTGAGAGTCCTACGATGATTTGACCTTTTTGGTCGGAAATGTGCCTAACCCTAACCACTGGCCACTCAAATGCCACTCGGATGTCAAAGTTGTCGCAGCGCATTGAAACTTTGCATGCGGGTAGACCTTGACCTGGAGGTCACGTTTCCACCGTCCTTGACCCCAGATCATCTCTGTGAGCGGAGCTATGGGCTCCATTATGTAACCCTAACATTGGCTCCAAATCGAAAAATGTTTCGTTGAGTATGCTCCATTTGACCTAAGGAGTCGTCCTGCAAGGTCTGAGAGTCCTACGATGATTTGACCTTTTTGGTCGGAAATGTGCCTAACCCTAACCACTGGCCACTCAAATGCCACTCGGATGTCAAAGTTGTCGCAGCGCATTGAAACTTTGCATGCGGGTAGACCTTGACCTGGAGGTCACGTTTCCACCGTCCTTGACCCCAGATCATCTCTGTGAGCGGAGCTATGGGCTCCATTATGTAACCCTAACATTGGCTCCAAATCGAAAAATGTTTCGTTGAGTATGCTCCATTTGACCTAAGGAGTCGTCCTGCAAGGTCTGAGAGTCCTACGATGATTTGACCTTTTTGGTCGGAAATGTGCCTAACCCTAACCACTGGCCACTCAAATGCCACTCGGATGTCAAAGTTGTCGCAGCGCATTGAAACTTTGCATGCGGGTAGACCTTGACCTGGAGGTCACGTTTCCACCGTCCTTGACCCCAGATCATCTCTGTGAGCGGAGCTATGGGCTCCATTATGTAACCCTAACATTGGCTCCAAATCGAAAAATGTTTCGTTGAGTATGCTCCATTTGACCTAAGGAGTCGTCCTGCAAGGTCTGAGAGTCCTACGATGATTTGACCTTTTTGGTCGGAAATGTGCCTAACCCTAACCACTGGCCACTCAAATGCCACTCGGATGTCAAAGTTGTCGCAGCGCATTGAAACTTTGCATGCGGGTAGACCTTGACCTGGAGGTCACGTTTCCACCGTCCTTGACCCCAGATCATCTCTGTGAGCGGAGCTATGGGCTCCATTATGTAACCCTAACATTGGCTCCAAATCGAAAAATGTTTCGTTGAGTATGCTCCATTTGACCTAAGGAGTCGTCCTGCAAGGTCTGAGAGTCCTACGATGATTTGACCTTTTTGGTCGGAAATGTGCCTAACCCTAACCACTGGCCACTCAAATGCCACTCGGATGTCAAAGTTGTCGCAGCGCATTGAAACTTTGCATGCGGGTAGACCTTGACCTGGAGGTCACGTTTCCACCGTCCTTGACCCCAGATCATCTCTGTGAGCGGAGCTATGGGCTCCATTATGTAACCCTAACATTGGCTCCAAATCGAAAAATGTTTCGTTGAGTATGCTCCATTTGACCTAAGGAGTCGTCCTGCAAGGTCTGAGAGTCCTACGATGATTTGACCTTTTTGGTCGGAAATGTGCCTAACCCTAACCACTGGCCACTCAAATGCCACTCGGATGTCAAAGTTGTCGCAGCGCATTGAAACTTTGCATGCGGGTAGACCTTGACCTGGAGGTCACGTTTCCACCGTCCTTGACCCCAGATCATCTCTGTGAGCGGAGCTATGGGCTCCATTATGTAACCCTAACATTGGCTCCAAATCGAAAAATGTTTCGTTGAGTATGCTCCATTTGACCTAAGGAGTCGTCCTGCAAGGTCTGAGAGTCCTACGATGATTTGACCTTTTTGGTCGGAAATGTGCCTAACCCTAACCACTGGCCACTCAAATGCCACTCG
>NW_025964130.1:0-30328 GCF_023055435.1 Haliotis rufescens | reverse complement strand
CTACGCAAATATCACCACATTTAAAAACAAAGCTAGATTGAGTCTTTGAAGGGCATTAAGAACTGATACACACAAGGAAAAATATTTATGGATGTCAACGGAGGAACACTGCGTTTCGGAATATATACTTTCTCCTTCATCAGGTGCATATTATTAAATGCTATGAGGCAGAAAACATTTATTTGTACCTGTAAGAACAACAAAAGTAAAAAGATAGCAAAGAAGGGAACGCAACAAGGGAAGCCAACAGATAACTGGCATGGCGCTGATTACCCCGCCTCCCGTTTGCCCATTGTCCATTTCCAATTACCAATCATTCATAAGTTAAGTTTTTGCTCTAATTTGTCCATTGATAATCAACCATCAACGTCTATAATCTCCACCCTATAAATATGTAGTTTACTGAGTAAGTGGTATCCAAATATAATGTGTGTTACTGTTGACCCCTTTCTTAAAGGCATTGTTGGTTCAAAGCTTTCGGTCATAGAAGCCGTGCCATTTTTCTCTTGTCAGAGGAGTACACAAAGTATACGTCATCTGGACTAACATTTTTGGTTCGGTTCGCCAACTTTGTGTTCTGGCGATTGGGTGCCTCACTCACAGTGTGGGTTCAAATCCCGGACGGGACTCAACCCAAGAAAGTACGAGAATCTGTACTTTACTCAGAAAGTGTTATCCCATTTATAACATTTGTTGTCAAGAAAACACAATAAATGTATATTCGGCTTTGGATGGGTAATGATATCACAGACATATACGGATATTGATGATGACTTGGAGGAGCTTCGTAGCGCACGTCTTCTCAATTCAGGGATTGGTAAATCCAAATATGTGTGTGCGCGTGCGTGCGTGCGTGCGTAAATGTGGGCCTGTTGGATGTTACATAAAACATTCATCTTGAGCGGGATGGTAGTTCGAGTTGGATTAGCATGTTAACTATATGATCTTCTTTAGGCAGAGAATGCTGCGCATGAATGTATTGATGAAATTCCAAGTACATGGGGCCTTTTCGTCCCCAGGAATACCCACAGTGGAGACTTCAATGGGGATAGGGTGTACACAATGTGCTACCTGGTAGATTGTGTGTCATCAGACCGGACAACGTTGGTCTTTGACTGATTGTGGCGTAAAACACACTTATTCATTTACTTATATCGGAAATTGAATGTTCATCTTAATTGTTATTGTTAAACATGTAATATATTTTTAAAGAAATAAAACAGTGACATAATAACTACAACTTTGTGAGCGCGAGTAGCTTTTTTGGAATGAGATGAATAAGTCTTATAAAGTTGTAAGCTTCTTCACAACCGTGTAACTATGAATTGACTTTATTGGGTAATCAAAAAAGAGATAGGTCCTAAAATAGCCAAATTTCATACGATTTTTACTTGTCCGGCATCTTGGATGCAAGGCGAAAACATTTCAGCGCGTTTGAAGCCACTGAGAATGCCCCCTGCAGAGTTGGACGAACATTCTGCGGTGGCGCGGCTGAGTTGACCAGAGGCTATCAGCAGTATTTCCTGTCCAGGTTATTTAGGTCAGTTGTTTGTGTGTGTGTGTGTGTGTGTGTGTGTGTGTGTGTGTGTGCGTGTGCGTGTGTGCGTGTGTGCGTGCGTGCGTGCGTGCGGGTGGGGGGCGGGGTGGGGGGGTGAGATTGGGGGGATAGATGATAGATTTAGCAACAAGTAAGGTCATCTTGAGAGGGAGGGTATTCGCAGATGGATTAGCATATGAACTATGATTCTCTTTAGGCAGAAAATGAGGATCCACGATGTTCGACCTGGTAGAAGTGTGTTATCAAACCTCACAGCATTGGTTTTTTGACTGACTGTAGCGTCAAAACAAACTCATTCATTTACTTGAACTGAATGTTCATCTTAATTGTTATGGATAGTCAGGGTGCCATGATCCAGAGTACAGGGTGCCATTAGATAGAAATAAACTAAGTAATAATAGGATTACCAGAAAAAACGGGGTTTTACACACAAGCCAATAAACTTCGCTCATTATATTTAACACCAGAGTAAGTCAGTACAAGATTGAAAACTGCCCCATAATTATGTATGACATGCTTGTCGGGTATTGCTACATATATATGTGAAAACAAAGTTATTAAAATGAAGAGCAAAACTGATGAAAGTTATCGTCACTGCAAAAATAATGATTGTTTGTCTTTGTATTAACATTCAAATACGTTATATCTGTATTAGCGATATTGTCTTTGTTCCACCGGTGAGTCAGCGTTAGCCGTACTATCTCGTAGTATAATTGTATTTCTGAAGACATCACGATACAGTTTTTACGATGCATCACGTCTGCACTAGCGCTTGATAACAGCCTTGTGTTTGGGTGTTTCAGTGGTTTAAATCGCTGCTCTTGATATTGTTGATTAAACTTTGATACTATGAACAATATAATGTTATGTGAGAGGTTGACTTTAGAACGGTAACATACTAATAGTATATAGGATGACATAAACAGAACAATGAGAAGTTCGTCCAGATTAGTGTATAGGCAACATTTAATAATTAAAATAATTACATTCAACAACTCCCCTTTTAAGTCCATTTTACTGACTTATAAGTAAATGCAAGAACAATCGGCCGGAATACAATGTATAGTTCTTGTCCACTTCCATATGACTATATAGCATACAATAAGCTATCGGGTCCCGTTTAGATCGGTTTGGGTGGCAGCCTAGATAGCCATAGAATAGTTTCATCTTGGAATCTCCCATATCACTGGGGATACTCTTCAATTTAAATGGAGTCACTCGTTACGATTCCGAACCTTCACGTGACTGTGTTTATGAACCATTGTCAAATAGTGGTGACATTAAATCTAGGAAACAATACGCGAAATCGCGCATGCACAGAACGGAAAATTTGGTCAAGGCATTAAGTAATCCGCATGCGCAGAACGATTGATTTCAGTACTTCCGCTAAGCGCTTCGAGTGCAGCGTCAAACGCGGGCCTGTAATCTAACACGCGGGGACTGACCAATGAAAACTGAGAAGTAGAAATACCGGTAGACGCTGTTGCTTGATTGACAATGTCAATCAAGTAAGGGAGGAGCTTAACGCATCGTTCTCTCCCAGTAAATTCCGATGTCAAATAACGACGTTATTTGGACGGAAAAACGATGGTTTGAAAACGTCCAAATAACGTCGTTTTTCCGTCCAATGACCATATACGGAAAAAAACGACGTTTTCGTGTTTGCAGTGTTTGCTGTTCAGTATATGTCCCAAGAAATTAAAGTAACAGCTGACACATTCTATAACCTTAACGCAATAATCACAGTCGCTGATAGCCTAAAGCTAAAATGAAACAGGGAGGCGCTCTTAGTATGTACATGTACAGTGTGTTTAAGACGCAAACGAACAGAATATATAAAGTTACAGGTCTTCACAAAATGAATTTTTTTTGCCAATTTCCATCATCATTATATTTCAATAATCAGTTGGTGGAAGTCGAAGAACACCATTAGCTACAAATGAAAACTACTGAATTCAGAAGATTTTGTGTAATGTCTCTACATACGGATTGGAAAAGAATACTTGACTGTCTGTAACTGTAACTTGTTTTGGCAAGTCTATAAGACGCAGATAATTCAGATCACATTGTTAACTTAGTTCTTAAGTTCTAATTTCGGTCTAAAGTTATATTACATTTTGTCAATGAATTTGAACGGTTGTCTAATGAAATGAAAGAGACTAAACCATTTACATAATCTTTGTTGAAAGCAGCGCTAGTCCATTGTATGATTCCGTCATTATCATAAGCATGTATTTGTGATGATACCAGGTGTTTGCGAAAAGGTGAGCGTGCCCTGCCCCATCAGTCGCACCCGTCACATACACATGGAAAGGCAAGTAATGTTGTTCACCTAAGAGAACACGGGATCATATGGTAAAGACAAAATAGGGAATTGCATCAGACGTCACTTTGATCATTGGTGCCCCAAATCCAGAAATGGCCTCCACATGTCTGCCATAAAACCTTTTTAAAGCTTTACTTGTTGTTAAATTGATCAAACAATTTTTGAGAAAGAGTCGCATGAAGCTCTTTTGTTAGCTGCGTAAAAAGAACATGAGAGATTGTACATTAAAGGTTACAAAATGTAGACACCAAAAACTGGGGCTACTGGAATATTGCTCCACATAAAGGGAACGTTTACTATTGGAAAGTAGAAGTCTTGTCGGATAGTTTGTTGTCACTCGACAAATTTACCATTGAAAGGGAATTTGCTATATGACCATTGAACGACATCAGATCATACATATACCAGAAGCGTAAACCTGTTGGCAAAATTCTTTTGTTTTGATTTTGTAATCCGAGCCGAAATTTCGATTTATATGCATCAAGAAACAGATCAAGAAAGAAGGGAGTACAATTGTGTCCTTGGGCATGCCATGTTTTGCCTGCTAAATACGATATCCCCTATTTTCACATAAATGTTAAACTTCAGATGATATATTTTATTTTTATTTTTGACACATTGTCACGAACCTTTGCAGATAAAGATGTAACTGTATCTATACCGGTCATAATGTTCAGTGACAGGTGACCAATAGATCACGGAATGAGGTTTTTCCTTTAGATTTTAGTGTGGGATAGTGGATTCAAAGGTTGAAACAGATGTAACAGATACCATTTTTCCTGCCAATGCACATATATCAATACACTTAATGTTTCATTAAATACTTGTTTTCGGTAGTCAAATGATGAAGCAAGGAAAATTCGTTGTTTATATCCGCGCTGAGGATCGCTGGTCCTGAATTTGAATAACATGTCCATCCCTGGTCTGTCAGCACTCTCCCCGTGCCTTTGGTTACATCCAACTTTGCAAAGTCTTCTGTAAACGTCACTTTGGGTTCTTCTCCCACATTAAACTCAAAGCTGTATCATAGCTGAAGTACTTTTCAAAGAAGGACAAAGGTTACCCATCCACTAAGTGCACCCAAATAAGTACAAATTTGCTTGAACGATATATGAAGCAGGCACCATAAACAATACAGCGTATTTACCACTTGAACTAATGATAATGATTATTTCAGTTAATCGTATAATTATAACTACATATGTGTAACGTGAATTTATCCAATTACACTGGACACAACAATGCATGTTGTGAGTATTGTCTTATCGCTTTTGGAGTGCCCCTATTCTCGGCGCTCTTCAAACAACTCTTCGACCTGACTAAGTGCTGTCATTCTCCTTTTGATTCCATTCTACTCGGACCGGAGATCTAAGTCGAAATGAAACTGTTCATCTGCCAATTGGGTGAGTTTAATTTTTCTCTTTACATTTTTTTCAACTTGCATTTAATAAACCCAAATCCACATAACAAAGCAACGCGTACAAACATTTTAAATTACAGTAAATCGAATGAGGTTCATACAGAAAGCTTATTAACTAACTACTTCTGAAACAATTACTTTGTGTGTGAGATTTGCCCCCCACACACTGACGGAGTACACAACACACAGCAAAGCACTGGTATTGCGTTTTTCTCTGTTTAATGAGGAATTGTCTTTACATTACTAGCTGCAAGTGACGTCACCTGTACAGTTCAAGGAAGTGTCTACACGACCGGGTTTTTTCCTTCTCCCGATGGTTGCAATACTTGTTACTGCGTCGAAGATGGAACATACAGTTGCACCGAACCTCCATGCCCACCTAATGTTGGATAACTGAAATCTTACATGGGGACTAAGATGATCTCATGTGACTTGTCAACAATAAAACTAAAGAGAATATGAAACATGTTTTTGGTGTTCATAAGAATATTAAATCATATATGATCTACGTCTAAGTTTACCTCAAAATCATTATGGTTAAATATCATATATTTTCTCCTTTAACTCAAGACCGCCTCCGTGGTCTAGTGGTAGAGCGTCCGCCCTGAGGGTCGAAGGCGCTAGGTTCGATCCCCTGCCGCGTCATACCAAAATACGTTAAAGGATTGTTATTCTGTCTGTGGCTCGGCTAAAGCAAGGACTGGTCGGCCCGGAGGCAGTTTACTGTGTCTGGGTGGGGTATTAATGTTAATCTGTGGCATGGTATGTCACTGTGCTGGCACTATAAATCGGCATCAGTCCGGACAAATATAAGCAGCCACGCATACACATGTGTATGCACGTCGCTATATAAGTGCAATAATCTTGGAAGCAACGTAAAAGCCCCTTTCACCTCACCTTTATCTCGACGTTTATTTATTTCCAAGGGTACGGAGTTCAGGTTTGCAATTACTAATAGTTAATAAAAAACATCCTTTTTCATACAGCATTTATCTTTGATTTGTAGATAATAAAATACTCCTCTTTATGAAAGCTCCCCCACACAGGTTATATACATGTATACCTCTACTTTCTCCACAATCATATACTATGATTACTATGCCACGCATATTCTATTCTCTTATCTGCACTGGTATATGTAATTTGAAAAAGAGGTGGAAGTGGAGCATGAATTTGGGGCCTCTGGATTTATGCAAAACGTATAGACCTGAAACGACAACAATGGCTTCATTATACAGAGCGAACCGTCACGTTCCTCACAGCGACTATCTGTTCGCGGAGCTCTGCATACCATCGCTGGCACCAGACACAACTCCCCATGGCCACAAGCATGGCGGCCACAACCATGCATAGAGATGAACACGCAATCTAGTGACTGTTATGTTTAGAAACAAGTGATGACTGTCGTGACGCGAATACTCCCAGCTGAAGTATTTTCTTTGTTTGTCAATTTGAATTTTTCATTTCAACTATCGTGTAATTGGTATAGTTAATAATGTAAAGGGAAAGTTTGGTGTTTTCCGTTAATCTGTAATCTTGAACCAATCAAATTAAACAAACAAAGCGTAAATTTATCTGTGAAATAGTATGTTAGTCGCAAACCTTTCAAAATTCAATATGATGGCATCTCAAAGACATGCACAAGAATATTAATGTAACTTGTTGTTAGAGTGCAAATGTCATGATTCCTGTAGTGGCCGCTTGCACACAGATGGCAGTGATGTAGACTTAATGTTGAAAATATATAATTTTATTAGAACAAGCAAATAAATGTAAATTTAAAAGGAGCAACCAGTGAGATGGTCTATTCAGAACCTATGGAAAATCTAGGGCTATAGCATTACAGTAAGGGCTGGGGAGGGTACATAATATGGTTCGGGGACTGTGAGACAGACCTGCGTCGATGATGTTGGGAGAGTAACGAAGGTGTCACCGCTTGGAAAGAGCTTTGGCAACTATTGTTCAAGGGGACGTAAGTCTAGTAATCTGATAAGCGTTTATTCATATTGTGTCCACTGCACCAAAGTTTGCAAATGTTTTCTGCATTATCATGTAGTTGAAAAGAATACTACCAGCTTATTTAACTCATGCAACTAGTATTGGATAGGTATTACATACTAATTATATATACCTGTATCCTCCTGGTATTTCTAAAAGGCAAAGCTTTTAGCAGCTGGGGAAATTCACTTATAAAGGTATTAGGGCAACCTACATCTTGAAGTATCCATGCATATACCAGTCAAGACGCAAGAACATGAGATTTGCTATTACCTCAATATGTCCATCTCGTAAAATATATGTTGCACAACATGTAATACGTTTAAAGTGTAAATCTTGATTTAGAAACAGACAGTAACTTTACATATTTTAAATAAATACATTTACATGGCTATTAAGAAATAGTGGGTGGCGATTGAATTTCTGAAATGGCATTCCATTTAATACCAAGATAACCTTAAAACTACATGTATTATAATTCATTCTTTAATCAATATATGTTTCGAAGAATTTATTATTACAAATGATATACACATTTCATGGAACCATATGAAAAGGAAAAGGTAGCTCACCCTGCTGATGTGTGAGTAAATAGGTTGGACCCTGCTTTGGACTACATCACAAGTCTAAATAGCGCAGGGCGTGTATGTTTACTTTTTGGTGGTATCCACTTGCATCGAAATGGTGCTTACAGATCACAAGGCCTCAATCGACAAAACAATCGCAGCGCTAAGACGACCAAAACTCCCATGCTTAAGTACAGCAGCGCTAAGACGACCAAAACTCCCATGCTTAAGTACAGCAGCGCTAAGACGACCAAAACTCCCATGCTTAAGTACAGCAGCGCTAAGACGACCAAAACTCCCATGCTTAAGTACAGCAGCGCTAAGATTGAATTGTGGAACGGGGCCCAGAAATAATATGCATATGATCTGTGATACACCAGATTCTGTCACTGTTGTATGCGCCTAGTATACTGCCGCAACGAGGCGGGCTATATCCCATCAACCAAAAGTTATATAATGGTGAGGTGAGATGAAATGGGACTTACGTTGCATTCCAGACCCGTGAAAATCCGGGGTAGAATAGGTCTTCAGCACCCCATGCTTGCCGTAAGGCGACTATGCTTGTCGTAAGAGGAGACTAACGGGATCTGGTGGTCAGGCTCGCTACCTTGGTTGATGCGTGTCATCGTTGATCGATGCTTATAATGTCAATCACTGGATTGTCTGGTCCAGACTCGATTAATTTACTGACCGCCGTCATAAAGCTGGAATACTGATGGTTTATCTTTAAACCACAAAGAAACAAAACGTTGCGTCCCAGGTTAGTTATTGCACTTAAATAGCAAAGAGTATGTGCGCGCGTGCGTGCATGCGTGCGTGCGTGCGTGCGTGCTTTCTTGCTTGCGTGTGCGTGCGTGCGTGCGTGTGTTCGTACTATTCCGGATTAATGCCGGTTATATAGTGCTGGCAAGCTGTGATACCATGCCGCAGTGTAACATGGATACCCCACTCAGACACAAGATATTAACTTCCAGCCGACCTCGCCTTGTTTTATCACTTAAATGCCAAACACCAGGCAGGGTAACAACAAGTACAATCCTTTTACTTATTTAGGCATGACGCGGCCAGGGCATCGAAACACCAACATTTCGCTCTTCGGGAAGCGGTCGACAGCTATTTCGACTACAATTGGTGTAAAGGGCCTTTTACCATATGGCCACAAAAGTAAACAAAGGCCAACTGTTATATCAGCATAATATGTTTAAACGTATCTTGAGAAGTTACATCACGATGTGTCAGCTCGATGTGGGAGGAAAGCCTGAAGTGATACAGGCCTTCGATGTTTACCACTTTGGTGAAACTCACGAGCACGGGTATGGTCCTGGCAAACATGATTAAGGCGTACCGGGATTCGAACATCGGCTTCTCTCACTTAGAATATAGAGAAAGATACTTACAGAGATACAGTTCCTTGAAATGTATTGTTTTGTACAAATAGAACTAAAACATGTTTCTATTACAATGATTGATCGAATGTTATATTTTGCATTAGGCTCTAGTACAACTATATACATGTACACGGAGGCTTCTGCAAGTCTGGATAAAGTAACAATCCGCGACGTCAGGGTAGAACAGGTTTTTTTCATAAATAAGTCAGATTAAACATCGTAATTTAGCCATTTTCATATTTGGGAGCTGCTCTATCCTATAGGTAATTTAGAAGTAATGTTAACTGAAACTGACTGAGACTATCAGTACAGTAGATGCAGTCCTCATGTTCTATAAATATAAAACTGCACTAAATTGCAAATGATAATTGAAATAATGTCTATACACTATTAGAATCTATACATTTAATTTCGACTGTTCACATCTGGTAAATGTCAACATCATTAATAATATATATCACTTTAGTCGTCTCGATTAGAACTATCGATTTCATGTCGGCCAGATGCATATCTTGTGAAATATACACTTTACAATGAGACGTGAGAGCGAATATAGCTATAATAGATTAAATTATTTCACGCTTCATTATCTATAGCTATATTATTAACTGTTACCGACAGATCTTTTTAATCAAGCACAAGCACGCTGCGTAAATGATTTTGACGCGACAATATGTTTGTCCTAATTGGTTGGAAAATGCACGTTTAACAGTTCTGTCTTCTACAGGGTGGATATGTGTCTGTAGCAGTGTTCATATATACGTATGTTTGATATTACCATGTCAAAACCAGTTGGTTCTCTCCAGTAGGGCTTTGAAAACAATGAACCAATACTGATCAACGAATCAGTAAGCGATTTGATTAAATATAAGTCGGTTTCGACAATCAAAAAGTTCAGACAGAATGCTGATCATGGCCGTGAAGGCTACTTTTGAGTTAAAAAAATGTTGCAGACTGTCGTCGTCAAGCGGTCACTGGCATAACCTTTTGTCATAACTGAATATTTTGGTGTTCCACGAAAGGTATCGCTCCCCGGTAGTTCGTGCTAGTCGTATGTAACTAATATCGGCATCAGATGGTTGCAGTGTGTTATTTGGCTGTTCGTGTGTTATCGCACGCATCATCAACCACCGGTCAACCCTGTCTACATATGAGGGTTCATCCATATACACATATTGATGACTGCAACTTATAACAATCACTTCTTCACACAGTGAATGGAGATGTACATCTGTGTACTCTCCTCAGAACTACATCAAACTATGGTTCATGCTAAAGTTTAGCTCACCGTACATATATATGTATGTAGTTAAACCCTACATAAACACGAAAGTCCTTCAGTTAACACGTACATGAGTTTCCACTGTCTGAACGCTGTTATCTGGACTGTCTTAGAAGTTTCTTAAGGATATAATTAGGCAGAATCTTTGACACGAAGATTCATTAATAAGATATTTTATGTGCGCATCAGTGTCCGGTACATTGAAGGGACTTTATTCCAATACAACACGTGGGCAGATGAGAAATAAGCACATAACGATCTAGCATACAAAACTCACATTCTGAAGAAGAATTATTACTACAAGTGACAACTCATGGAGCGGTATGATCAGGTAGCTATCCTGAGTGAGTGAGTGAGTGAGTGAGTGAGTGAGTAAGTGAGTGGGTGAGTGGGTGGGTGGGTGAGTGAGTGAGTGAGTGAGTGAGTGAGTGAGTGAGTGGAACTATTTCACCAAGAATCGGCGGCAATCGAGACCGTGTCTTGGGCGTGATTTGGGAACGCTTTAAACCGATACTACCCCACCAGCTCGTGAGATTTATGTACTTTTATCAAATTGTACACATACATACAGTTAAACTAGTGTTAAAAGACAATATGAAGTGCATATTAAACACAGTGCGAAAATTTAGGTTTCTCTTTTCAGGAAAACTTAGTAACTTAGTAGTAAGTGTGAAACGCATAACATACATGTGAAAAATACCAAGTAAGGAAAAAACCACAAAAACACACATCGTTCAAGAGGTAGATATTCACAAATATACATACCCGACATGCTCAAAGACCTTTAGACAGGCATAACGGGAACAAACATAAAAAAATGTAGTCATGAAAGCCGAGGCACACTACACCCACACAAACATGCCGCCATTGGGATGCAACTGCGCATGAACGAAAGCGACATATACGTAAAAAAACGGAAAATATACATGTACATAAATTGATTTGAGGAATGTATGGGAGGTGGATATTGACATAAGTGTAGTTATGCACTACTTGGAAATAAGAAACAATGACAAAACGAAATATGAAAATGAGGCGTCATGAAATTTAAAGTCATTGATTGGTTGCAAGACATATACAATTACTTGAGACCATATAAAAGGGGCCGATCTGGGAATAATCATTCCCACACAACACAGCAACATGGAATGCGGATGCAAGAATCATAGTGAATTTTCACATGTAAGGAACTTTAACGTACTTAAACTATCTTGAAAAAAATACCCTAACACATTGTGAAGAAATTAGGTGAAACAAAATTGTTGACAGAAAAACAAAATCCGCTTTGCACTGCCTGTGCTGATTATTGCCGTGATAATATACTCAATAAATATTCACAAAGTGTCACAACCATCATCGACGAAATTAACGTAAATAATGTACTCTGGACGAACAAGCAGCCATTGCATCAGCGTTAGGTAAGTGTCAACATGATGCAATGCAAAAGGAAGCACGTGCCATGAAATGTTTATCACTTGACGATTTTATTAACTATGACGCCCAAAAATGGCTGAATGACAGAAACCCAATATTTATTGCATTCCTAAGGGGGTTATGCAACCTTCAGGAAGGCGATTGCAACAACAAAAATATTGTCCATGATACTCTGTGTTGAACAGTTATTGTTATGCTTTTGTTTGTCAGTTGTTGCTCCCCTTTTCTTCATGACAAATGTATTTACCTATCTCTGTACTGGCAGCAAAAATGCATGTCAGTTAAATTCAAACTCATCCCCATCAGGCTCATACACCACCATTTGCAAGTGGCTAAATGATCAAGCAGCTGCTCCCATAAATTGCCCTACTGGTTATGATCTCATAACATTTTTTGATAATAATCAGGTGTTGGCAAGAAAATGGCGAGTAAGTGTAAAAAACACTAACCGTCTTAGCTGTGTGACGACACTGATCCACATCACTATGTCCTGCAAACACAGCCTCAGTTGTCGCCATTCGTGTGGTTAAACATGAGCCCCGCTACCCTAAACGTTACCAGACAGGTTTATGATTCAAACATAGATGAATGTAACAACTTCCACGTACACAGGAAGAAGTTCATTGAAGAACAAATTAATCATGTGTTTCAAAGCAAATACATGATGTGAACATCACTGATATGTTTGATCCTGTACCAGTCACTTCACCCCACACCACCCAGGCCAACCCCGCTGAACCTAAAACTAAAGGGACTCGTAAAGGTAAGGGCAAGGGTAAAGCTAGTGCCAAAGTTAACAAAAACGTTACAGACAGTAAACATGCTTCATCATCCACACCACATTACACTGCTGTGTCATGTGGAAGCGGTGCCAGTGTAAAAATGAGAAAGGTCACAACAGAAGCTAACAAATATAACATGGTTGAAGCCGTACCAATGTTCAAACCTAAAATTGATGTTGGTAATCCTGTTATGGTGAACCCATGTTCTTACAAAGCAGTTAAGGAGGTCATGGGTTCCATCCAAAAACAAACATTAGACGAGACTCCTCGTTGTTGGACAGTGATTGGTTGTGACGGTCTTCCATACAACCTTGCTATCAGATTAGTGACGTCAGAGTTCACATGCGACATATGTGACGAATCACTATCTGGAATTGAGGCTTGTGTGGAGCATCTGAAAGCTGTCCACAACAAGGATGTTTCTGATGTAACAAACCTCAGAAGCTTTGGTAATCTACTCCTCGTCCCTGGACCTGGTCATAAAGAAATGAACATGGTACAGGGGTTGTTTAAAATATTGTGGGAAGCATTATTGAAGGACATGGCACATGTGTTGCATTTCAGATCCCCCAAAGCAATGGCCTCCTGTAAAAATGCCTCTGACCATCACAAGTCGTGGTAAATGGTTGAAATTCTGTTATTTGGCACAAGCCGTGAACTTCTTGTGCCATATGTCAGAGAACGTATAATGTATGGCAAGAAACCTGACTATCAGTCCTTTACGGAATGGGTCATTTCTATCGCAAACCCAAATGTCATGTTTCTCACAGACATCATTTTCACACACGTTTTCGCCCTTTATATTTACCGTGTTGCTAGTCGTAGGGGCGATTCACGTTTGGCAAGGGAGGCCTTCCTGAAATACAAAGAACTGTTCTTTGGCCTGAACATGTATAATTATCAGGAGCTTACCATTCGTGAGCTGCACACGTACGTCAATGCGCCTGATGCCGTGAAATACTTTATAGACAAAACAACCACAATGTCTAAATCAGGCCATGATAGCAAGGGAGAGGGAGGTGACTTCATTTTGGAGAACTACAACAGAAAGATCAAGATGTGGATGCCTCCTGGCCTCCCTACAACTCAAAAGTGGGAGACCATCTGTCGCTATCTCGACAATTTGAAACAGGTTCATAAACCAGTGAACATTCGTTCAAATACATCATTTACAGTTAATAATTTTATGTGAATTTTCAACAATCGTTCATCCTTCACTCACAAATGCAACTATATGTTTATAAAGTGTAGCCATAATGTTTTACCAATTCGCTCATACAAGTATAAGTAACGGCAAGCAAATCTTCATGAAAAAAATTGGTGTATTTTGGCGATAAAACCACATATGCGTTTTAAATATTATTATTATGAGCAATCTGATTTAATGCCTCCGATGTAATAATTGAGCATGCACAATAACTAAATACTAATATATTTATATTTGTCGGACTACTGATGTATATTATACCATTTTCAGGCAAGATCACACCTGATGGATCTAATTGGTGCTGAGATGGCCGAGGACAATAACGGATATGAGGTCTCTGTAGACAGTGAAATAGGACAATGGCGCATCGATATCTGCGCAATGCCAAATGCCACCTATTTCAGCAAGATATCAGACTCGGAACAAAGTTGATGTATTTAACACATCTGTCTGATGTTGAAGAAACTATCCTGGACGTTCTAGAAACAATTGAAGCTGGTGAATCTGGTGAGATTTTATTCTTTTTAATCATGCTTTAATATTACTATTATTTACTTTGTTAGCAAGGCCTATACGTGTAATATAAAATAATTATATCTTTATGTGTTACATGTCGATAATTGAAATATGTTGCAAAAAGGATATAACAGGTATGATTTATTGCAATAATGTTATTTCATCATCAGGTTTGACCGCTTCAGATGACACACCCATCGACTAGAGGTAATCCCTTTTTTTAATGGATGTTTTAGGGTATAAGTGTTTTATTATTTACCTTATTGGAACAATCGTATGTAACCAAACATTGTGTGTAAATGTATAAACACAAACAACGTATATACTCCAATGACAGTAATTGGTAATATTGACGATTCCAATGTTACATTAAAAGTGAAGTATACACAACAAACACAGATAATGTTTTATAATATTTATTGATGTCGTGCACAGTAAAAAGGTATTTTTTTATTTATTTTTGATTGTTTTTTGTTTACTTTAAATCCTATGCACGACAGGTGCACCCAGTAGTGACAATCTTCATTATTGCAACCCACCCACATTCCCTTATCTTCATCATCTGTTGTTCCATATTGCACACCACATATGGAGCAGTGGTTTTCATCACTCTCCTTGAAGGTTGATTCGTCAGTTTGTGTCCCTTGGCAATGTACCATTTCTTTTCCGGGGGATGGGAACGTTACGTCTGTGCTTGAAGTTGGCGGCTGGGGCCCCTTATTTGTCTTTTCCTTGCATGTATTCTAAAATATTGGCAATCGGTCAATGTATGCGATATTCATTTAACATATATCATTGTATATATACTGAACAGCATTGAAAACGCACCACCATGAAAATGGATGTATTTTTATCCGGGCTTAAGTCATATGAAAATATATAAGTGAAAGAGTACTATACGACGTTCTGGACGAAGCACGAAGAAGAACAGCTCGTCAAAACACATTCCTAAATTTTTTGTGAGCGAAATCGTCAAAACGCAACAAATTGCGTGCACATCATAGAAAACGTGTTTTGATTCACGGGAAGCATGCAGAATAGGGCTAAAAAAGATAGACTTTTAAAAGCCACATCACTTGTTGCTGCAGGTAAAGTTGTAAAGGGTACTGACACAAGAAATGCCAAGATTAACAGCAGAGGAACGTGAACGTGCCTTGGGCATGCTTCAAGTTGGTACGTCAAGTAGAGTCGTTGCACAAGGGTTTCAATGCCATCATTCAACAGTCCTCAGGCTACTGAGCAGATACCAGCAGACAAGAACCACCAGAGATCGACCACGTCCGGGTCAACGTCGTGTAACTACACCACGTCAGGATCGCCATATTGTTCGTCGGCATCTTCGTGATCGTACACTTCCGGCTACCAGGACTGCAGCAACCGTACAAGGCTGACGGAATTGATCAGTGCTGACACCGTACGTCGACGTCTCCGCTCAGCAGGGCTACGTGCTCGACGTCCATATGTTGGACCCATACTCACTGATCGAAATGAACGTCTGCGTTGGGCCAAAATGTATCGTCATCGGAGACTGCGGCAGTGGCATGGTGTGCTGTTCTCTGATGAGTCCCGTTTTCATTTACGGAATGCTGACGGTCGACTGCGAGTGTGGCGTCGACGTGGAGAACGTTACCACAATGACTGCGTTGTACAGACAGATCGATGGGGGGGGGGGGGGGGGGGGGGGGAGGGGGGGGGAGGGAGGGAGGGGAGTGAGTGTCATTGTGTGGGGCGGCATCAGCCATAACCATCGAAGGAGCTCCATGTTTGTCGTGGAAGAGTTAATGCCCTTTACTACAGGAATAACATATTGGCAAATCACGTCATCCCATTCTTTCATCAGCATCAGGATATGCACACCTTCCAGCAAGATAATGCAAGAGCGCACACAGCAAGTGTTTCAACTCAGTACCTAGCGAACAATAATGTGCCTCTGCTTCCATGGCCAGCCCTGTCACCCGATCTATCGCCAATTGAACATCTATGGGATTACCTGGGTCAACGCCTCTCACGTCGTCCGCAAGTACAGAACCTGAGAGAACTTGAAGATACACTACGTCAAGAGTGGAATGCCCAAGAACACTATTCGCAGACTTATTCGATCAATGAGAAGACGTCGCATGGCCTGTGTTGCTGTCAATGGCGGACATACCTGATATTGACTTTTCATTTTAACCCTATGTGTCTTCCTTACACTGATGACGTTATTGTTATTACTGTGTGGTATTCATGTTTCCTTTGTCGTCTTTCTTAATAATCCGTCTATGTCTGTTCTAATCAAAATCGGTCATTGCTCAAGTTGTTTTTGTAATATTGCAAGATTTATTGCTGGTGCGTTTTCAATGCTGTTCAGTATATATTTCACTTCGTCACTTCAAGCATATGTTACTTAACAGTTAACGTTTATGGCAATGGCATTCCTGTTTCTGTTTACTTTAAACTTTATTCATACACAGATTCATTATGTACATAATGTTCAACTTTCAAACCTTGTAAGATTTCACCATATCTTCTGTTCCCCAGTAACAGTGCCGTTCCGTCTTTGTCTTGACTTCTGTATACACTTGGGAGCCAGTAATTATGGACAGTTCCCTACCCTGTGAAAGGTGAGTCATGTTATAGTATTGTATGTTATGTCATTTATCAGCACAAAAACATAATGAATTCCTTATTGTTTATATTTTGTTAATTATGTATTGTATTTATTTATATGTATTTTTATGCTGTCCGTTTACCTTTTTTATACAGTGTTGTCAGCCGCTTGGACTGACTCCAACTCCTAGCCTTGGCATCCGTCTTGTATACAATCGGGATTTGGCCTGTATGGTGTACCTTGCTGGTTGCATCCTGCCCCTTGACTTGCTGACCTGGATTGGTTTTTTTCTTTTTGAGTACGTACTGTGAATATATTACATTTATTAGTGCTTTTACGACATTTATTGGTCTTGGTATCATTCATTTCTTAGTTATTTGTTATCTGCATAATTTATTTTTCAATTATTGTTGCTTCAATTATTCATAGATTTATACTAACATTTCCATGGTGTTATAAATTATATATACCTCTTCCCCTGAATCGCTGATATCGCCCATCATTCACTTTCCACGAACTGGTGTATATCATATTTTCATTATCCGCTTTTATACTGTTTTGCATGTTGTTTAGAATTACGGAACCAATGACATGCGTTTACGTGGCATAACATCGTCTTTCCATGTAAAAATCATACTGTTTCCACATAACAACTTTAATTTATGGTATTATGTCCCTAATGTGTTTCCATACCATATGGTTTTCTTTCTTTCATTTTCAGTTTTTTCCCGACTTTCATCGTCCGCGTTCAGTCGCTGACGTAGTATGCACACATTGCCGAGAAGACAGTGCCCTGCTGGTGGCAGCGTGACTTTTGCAACTTTTTACTCAGTTTTGTTCCCTTTATGGCTATCTGAAAGTCTTTGTGCATGTCGGGGTATGTATATTTGTGAATATCTACCTCTTGAACGATGTGTGTTTTTGTGTTTTTTTCCTTATTTTCATAGATGGTTAATGTCAGTCGATGTGCTGATGGGTTATCGCAAATGCGATATTTTGGGTGTCCGCTCCTAATTCCAAAAACGTTCTCGTATAGCCCAATTGGGCTATCCTCATATAGCCCGATTGGGCTATTCTGGCCCGAATGGGCTTTTATAGCCCGTTTCGTGGGTTTCCCCAACCTGATGTCAACCAGTTTCTCGAGGACTTCATTGTACACAAAAATCATCACATTGGGTACTGTTCTTCTGGACTAAGTAACTGCCTGCAAACCGTTACATTCATTCTTCAGACAAAACAAAACGGTGTGTCTCGCCGATTTTAAGAATTATGGTTTAGATAAAATAGGACTGAATTTCATAAGCTGGTGTTGGTGTTCAGACAACCTTTAGTAAGCAATACAATCTGATTACACAAAAAAAAAAATTAAGTCTCGTCATTATGTAACACTTACCTGTTTGTTCAAAAATCAACTGTTCGTCAATCCCAGCACGATAAAGGCGCGTTGCTGATGTGGCTCTTAAGGAATGGTTCGTCTTCCGCCCTTCAATTCCCCCCACTGCACACATGCGTTTTACTGTGCTGGTAAGTGTGTTGTGGCTGGGCTACTGCATTCAGCGTGAATGTGCCATGAGGTAGTGCCCACGAAAAGCTCGTGCAAAAAGTCACGTGACTAACGGTGCGGACGAGAAATCGCCCATTCCTCGTTGTACCCCTAAATACCGTTAAACGAAGCATAATACCGTAGCGAATTACGGAAAACCTGTTATTAACGCTGTTTTTACGGTTTAGAAGTTGGATAGAGCACTCCTCCTCGGTTATGGTCGGGAAAGTAAGACCTCGGCAAGAGGGTATCGGCAAGGTAAGACCTCGGCGCAAAGCCGATACCCTCTTGCCGAGGTCTTACTTTCCCGACCATAACCGAGGAGGAGTGCTTTATCCTACACTTAACCAACGCATTATATGTGATACTACCTGACTAGGACCCTGACGCGTCATGCCTCTGCAGTATGTGTGGTGTATTCCAAAAGATCTTGTGAAATACCTCCAATGGCTATTGAAATATCCTGCCTTAACCACACAATGTAGTATAAAACGCGATTTACGTTGATAATATACATCATACTGACATTGACTATACATGTGTGCTATGTCGCTTTAATGAAGCTAGACATGTGGACTTATTATTTAAAAGTAATTCCATGCCTTAGTGTGACGACTATATAATCAATGAAAGACATTAAAAAGCTGCCTTTTTAAGTCGTAAATCACGATAAGAGTAAGTGTCCATTTATACAAGGAGTATATTGGATGTCTAGCTTACGTCTAACTAAACAGTATAATTCAGTGCACAGGGTCCCGTGGATTGTATTAATATAACATAATGTCATTGAACGAAGACGATGCTTGCTGTACATCTGGCTTCCATCAGAGTCAGGATGCATCCCCAACTCCGATGGTGCTCCGACGGCGCTCCGACGGCGTGGGTCGTTGCGGGTAACCACTGGTTAAACTGACGCAGACTCTATTGTTTAGAGGCATCCACGACAACGCCGCATTCAACAATATTCCCGTTATGACTGCGTTCTGTAAATGATCGAGTCTGGACCAGACAATCCAGTGATTGACATCATGGCCATCGATCTACGCAATTGAGATACGATGACATGCGTCAACTTTGTCACCGAACCGGACCACCGGATCCCGTTACCCGCCTCTTACAAGCAACGTAAGTTTCAGGCACGCCCCTGGGACGCAACTCTGTGGATTGCTGCTCTGAAGACAACTGGGACGTTCATGTCCCATTTTCCCGAGGCATATAAATAGGAGGATATTACCAAGGTCGCTATTCAAAGTTATCATATGGCTCATTGAAAGGCCGAATGGTGTAATTCAAATTAAATTTCGACTGCAAGTATTCTCTGAAGGGAATTTCTTTCGATACATGTCGACGATGAACGTCAGTTATTAAAAGGCTTGCAGCTGCAGCTCGGCACTTAGAGCGAAAAGAAAAACAAGAAATCCGAAGGTGTCACTAAGCATTATCCAAACACAAAAATGTAACTTCGAAATTGAAAATGCATAATTAAACGATCTAAGAATAGAGTGTACATGCTTTCAGACGTGTCCAGCTGTAGTGAGTGAGTATTAACACACGGCGGTGGGGTGAAATCCCGAAGTGATGCAGGTCTTAAACAGTTAATGTTTTTTTGTGAAACCCAAGGGCACTGGTATGGCGCTGACAAACCTAGAGACGAAACAGGTTTCTGGCACGCCTATGGATTGAAAGTCTGGAGCCGACTTAGATGAAAGAGCCATCCATGACCCCAAATCCAGCTCTATGACGTGTTCAACTATTATTGAATCTGAATAATAGAGTTGGGTTTAACGCCTTTAAACAATATACCAGTCTCAGGATTTTAATCCGGCAAATATGACATTAGGACATATGGCCAGTGGATCCTGCGCATTGATGTGTTATCAACTGGACCCCCCTGTCGTTTTATACGAAGTACATGTAGTTTTAGTGACCACGAAGCTTACATACATGGATACCATGACAATACGTGAAAACCGAAATCAGAATGAAGGGTGGTTTGATAACATAACTGCCAGAACCATACATATTGCCCTATCTTTCCCATTCAAATGGTATATATGTTAGTCTATAAACAGAAAGCACGTTCCAGATCATGATTTTCATAGTGAACGATTGATGTCCTGAAAGGCTTGGAGTAATGAGCCATTAATTTTTTGTTGTTGAAAACTGGCTTCCTATTTAAATAGTCGTCCAAGGTCTGTGAAAGAGGTAAAACTATATGTACGTTACTGAGATAACCTTGTTTTAGTTTGCAAGTCATTTTAACATTTATCTACTCCTCGTTATATCGATACAATGGAGACCTGAAAGTGGCTATAATTCAGGGTTTTCAGTCAGTACCATGTGGGAGAGGTGGGTAATTATAATTGACTGAATATTATCATTACCAAAAGAGAATAAAGGTAAATAATTATCTATCAGAACAGATGTTTGTAACTATGGCAAGCCGAATTATAGTTTTGATTTAGCATGTGTTTATTCTTCTCCCTCCTTCAAAATCATATCAGAAATCAAGATACACTGTGTACATGTACTTTGTTAAAAGTAGTTCAAAGGGTCATTGAAGTAGATAAAGGACACAATGCTTTGAGAGTTTAACTGATCGCTTTTAGATTTAGTTACACTGGTAGATAAGAAATGGCAAGAAGCCACTAATGTGTTTATCAATACCAATGTTTAGTCAGCAGTTTTCTCTGAATCTCACTATCAATAGCAAACTGATCTAATCTGTATATAGACATTTTGTTGCACGAAACGCCCACGTTCTGCATAAAGTTGACAGCACAGTTTTTCACGAATTTCTTAAGTTTGTTATCAATAACACACCCGGTCTTGTTTATGTATTTTATGTGATATTAACGATGCATTGTTACTTTTATTTCTGGAAACAGATGCGACAATGCCAAACGTAAAGATTGGTCAGCAGGCGGCTGTGTGGCTGTTAAGATTGAAAGGAACACGTCTTGGTGGCGCGGGTGGCCCAGTGCCAGAATTTGCTGTTTGTGGATTCGAATCCTAGAATAACCAATAGTATGTGCTTTCTCATCCTCACGCCACTGGTCATGGTCATCACACAGTGTATGGTATGCATAATTTGGGGGTTTAGACATGCGTGATACAAAAGACGTACTGATATACGACGGCGTTATCTAGGTGATAAGGATCTGTTTCACTTGCCATCG
This sequence comes from Haliotis rufescens, assembly GCF_023055435.1. Classification (NCBI taxonomy): domain Eukaryota; kingdom Metazoa; phylum Mollusca; class Gastropoda; order Lepetellida; family Haliotidae; genus Haliotis; species Haliotis rufescens. The sequence continues at coordinate 8,539 of NW_025964130.1, read as the reverse complement.
ATTCTCGTTTCTGGTTTAAGGATTCATGTATGTCCGCACCACATCCGCTCTCGTGTTGTGTAAAGTAGTGATGAAAAACGCCACGTTTCAATCGACATTAAGCTGATACACACCTGACACCAAATTAACACCTAAGTTAATTAACTCAACACTCAAATGAGTAAATAATCTCGGCTGTGTTAAAAAACGTGAAATAAAGACGGAGGCCTTATCCCTAAAATAAGTCACTTGGACTATAAAATAGACGAGAACGTCTAAATATTAAACTAGTCTAATAGACTGAACAACGAAATACTAAAATGCCCCAAAAGCTAAACAATCACGGGAAGGTTGGTTATTCACGGATTACCAGAAAAACGGAGTATTGCAAACCTAGCTACTAAGTTTAGCTCAATACAACCAGAGTAAGTCAGTACTAGATCAAAAGTGCCACGCAATCACTAACTACGAAACCTAAGTTTCGAACGTCCACACAGTAGCGAACCGATCCGTAAAACGGTTTAACGAATCCTGGTGGCAAAGAGACAAACCCTGACAAAGTAAATATATACACTACATTTCATAAGTAACTTTCGCTATTGTCGCGAATCTTACCCGCCACGTTTGAGGCATTAACGCGAAACCACTGCGCCACTTTCGAGAAACTTTCCCTCCATTTTCGCGATAACATTTTACAAGATCGCAGCACTTTCGTGACACATTCGCGACACTATCACGGCACTTTCCCGCCACTTTTGAGCCAATATTGAGCTACTATCACGCCGCTTTCGAGACACAATAGTCACGCTATCTTGTGACAGTTGTGCTACATTTGCGGTACAGCATACTATAATACTTTTGTCTGTTAACTGATTTAGGATTCGTGAGTTATATGTTCCATGGCATGCTAGTCTGCATTATTTAAGGTCATAGCGTTAATCTTCTTTTCTTTTTATAAATACTGATATCAATATTTTATTTAGACTGCAAATGTAAGGAGATCTTGAGGTCATAAAATATAACGTGATATAGTCTGAATAAAAACGTTTTGTTATTGAAGATTTCCTCTGATAAACGGAATCCTTCACCAATATTACGTCGTTAGGTATTTGTATTACACAGTGACTGATTCTTGGTGTGTAAACGATTATTAACATACAAAATGCGCATTTTTGAGATATAGATAAATTCAACAAAGCCATTTCCATAATTATAAAAAAAAAATATCTGCTTTTTTCCCATCCGACTATATCATAAGCATATGCTTATGAACCATAATCAAATAGTGATGATACCAGGTTTTGAGACTATCCGTCATAAACACATGCAAGGTCAAGTCAAGTGTTTGCAAGTCAAAGACATATAGAACAAGACGATAAAAGGACTCCATACATGTAGTGTTCGAAGTTATTGTTATTTATTCTAAGCAAACACGATGCCATCTCGATGGCTTCTCACACTTATCATCCGAAATTCAAGAAATAACAAACCCTTCTTTGACAATTGAGGGGCTTTAACATGCCGACGACGTTGCGCAAGTACGACAAGCGAGTACCTTTACTGGTGTCTATTGCATTCTCAAGTGCCCAAACAACATCGTTTTCTCACCGTCTATAGTAAACTGTTGTTGCCCCCACACTTAAACAATAAGAGTGGTCATTATCTCTGATTGAGAAACGACTTATCTACTAAGGGCTATAGTGAGTGAGTGAGCTGGGTTTAACGCCGCTTTTAACAGTATTCCAGTTATATCACGGCGTGTCAGCTTAATGTAGGAGGAAAGCCCGAAGTGATGCAGGTCTCAGACGTTTCCAACTTCGGTGAAACCCACGAGCACGGGTATGGTGCTGACAAACCTAGAAACATAATCGGGGCGACCCGGGATTCGAACCCACAATCATAGGTTTCTGGCGTGCCCAAGGGACGCAACTCTGCACAGCGAAACTAAGGGCTATAAGTCAAATGACTATGAATAACGTATCAACGAATACAGCTTAACAGAGCAGCCAAACACAAAATAGGAATCATATCAATACACAAAAAGAGAAGTTCTATGAAAACCAATAGATATGTGTATCCTATTCACACAAATGAGTTCCAAAGAGGGACAAGTCAGCCGAAACTGCAAAGGCAGAAGGCGACATCTGAAACACTCAAAGAAACAAACACAGCTTAACGTTCCAGGCCATCGAGGCGACAACTAGCTGTTGGCACTCAAATTCAGGTTCTCGACAACGAATCCGGCAAGGGGATTGCTGTGGATTTTGACCTTGTTTTGAGGAAAGTCAACGTCAATTTCGATGGAAGCCGCCCTCATGTCAGAACGGTCTCAAAAGGTAAAGTCAAAACGGCCAGAAAAAGTAATAACGGCCTCAACAAAAAATAAGGAAGACAAACGCAAGTATTGTGTCACATTAATTGTATTATATACATTGTATAACAGTTCTTAACACCATATACACACAGATCTCAATTCAGCACTGACTCAGCACTAAACATCACATATCACACACCCATTTCACACATTAAACCCTAGGTCCATGGTTTGAAACGCATATGTAAAGTAGCTCAGATGGTGTTGCTCTCCCTTTGCCCTCGAGTCAAGGAAGCCCTCGGGTAGAAAATCTTCAGCAGTCTAGAACATAACAATGACTGACTGATTTAGGGGTTCAACGTCAACTTCACAACTCTTGTATTTCGTAGACGGGATAGGTGTCACAAGTCTTGTATTTCGTCGAAGGGGTAGGTGCCGACGGGGTTGAAAAAAAAGCAATTATAGATACCTAAAAAGATGTAAATGATCGGGGGAAAAGTAACATACTCTAATAGATATAATAAATATATATGTATATAAATATTATTGTAATGTATGTGCTATGACTTATATAGTATGGGTATATATATATGATAGGGGTAGAGTAAAGAGTAAATATAGTAAGAGATAAATAAACAGTGATAGAAACAGTTTAGACTAACCGAAAGTGCGCCTACGATGATGCTAGAGTATAGATAAGATAAGTGTACAGAATAGAGGGCTAGTTAAAAATGAAGCAGCTAAGCTGTAAAGTAATATTAAGTAAGGGTTATTGAGGTTCTGCTTTGGTGACTGAGTGATGCTTTTAACAGTATTCCATTTATGTCATGGCGTGTCGGCTTAATGTGGGAGGAAAGCCCGAAGTGATGCAGGTCTCAGACGTTTACCACTTTGGTGAAACCCACGAGCACGGGTATGATGCTGACAAACCTAGTAACATAATCGGGGCGAACCCGGATACGAACCCACAATCATAGGTTTCTGGCTTGCCCCCTCTGCTTTAGTGGTAAAAAATAATAATAATGTAAATCCTGCATGTTTTATATGTATTAAGTTGACACTGAGTTTTACCACTAACGAATGGATTAGTTTCAAATAAAAACACTGTAAGGGTTTCATCATTAGGAAAACAGTTTATTCATGGTTTCACAACAGATTGGTACACTGGTCAGTGCAGAGATCAGAGTAAATTGATGAGATTGGTTCAAACAACAAGGGAACTCTACTGGAAGATATGACTTTGTAATAACATATCTAACATGTATACTCTGTACATATCCTGCTTACATTGGATATTAATTTATTATTATTATTTGTGTTGTGGCCGTTATGACCTTTTTGTGGCCGTTTTTGACTATTATTTTACGATATTACAGTATAGATATAACATGCAAATGTTACATTAGGTTAGATCCGTAGCTAACAATGTAATATGCTGTGCTATAGATTACAAAACGAATCATGTTATTCCAAATGTAGACATGCCTTTGGGTAGGCGTGGTAAAAGTTTCGCAGTGAGTCCTGGCAGTGAGAGTATCTGTTGAATGCGTATAAAATCAGTAATGTGTGAACAAGAGCCTTACTGGTCATCATTTGTGGATATTTGTAATGACCACGACGAACCTGTAGATATTCAACGTGAAACCCCTAAACTAGTTATACTTCTACCTAGAATAAGTGCAAGCAATGTCCACATGTACTACATCATTATTAAAACAAGATTAACCTACTGCATATATAGATGCATCATTACTCTCGTTTATTTAGTGCAATTCTGTCCGGTTAGTCTTAATTTAAGTATTATGATGATTGTAATTTTATGAATAGTACAACGCCAGTTCCTGTAATATCACCATAATAAAATCTATTCATATTGGTAGTCGAGAAGCACCAATGTAATTTCTTTTTAAAATGGGATTACATATATCGAATTCTAAACTGAGAAGGCCACATTTGTTTGCAAATAGTACTGTGTAAAGTAAATACACACGTTTGCAGCTCTGACTGTGAATATACTTATGTACATTTGACATGATTTTCCAGGGTTACCAACAATCCGGACATACACCTTCGTGTATACCAGCAGAGACAGTTTCGCTGTAACTAACTATACACGCCCTGGCTTGATCAATACACTGCCGTTATATTTTAGTATATTTCAGTTTTTAAATACCTTTCGATGGCACCAACTTAATCGTTATGAATACCTTTTTTATCTTGATCTAGACGGAAGTTCTTGCACATGCTAATGAGTAATCTTTCTTTCAGGTTCAAAACTTTCAACTGTACCTCGGTGAGAGCGGAAATGGAAGCGGTACAAGACCGTGATCCAACATTGGCACTCGCCCGCAAGGTTCCACAAGAGCGTAATGTCAATTACACAATGGTAAATATTATTTGACTGCACGTTACAAAGCAATAGCTGTGTGAAAATGTACATGTTATACGTACATTCGACGCTAAATTTCGAGATACAAATGGAGGATGACAATATAATAAGAAATAATTGCTATTAGTGAAATAAACCGGAGGTACAATGAAGTTCTGATAGAATACATGTAGATCTTACATTGACATTATTCAACTTCGCAACAATATTTCATGCCAAGGTTCCAATTAAATTTTAATATATATTGCATAGTTGAGGATCAGACACGTCATTTACACTGTTTTGATAGGTCACTACACTGTCTATAGAGATCCATTTGTACTTATTTAGACAAGAATATATTATAGCTCATATATATATATATAAATACTATCTAGCTCCATCTGCAAGTATGTAATTACATCAGAAAGCGGTCTGTATATATGTTCATAAATTGATGTGTATACTGCGTGCGAGGACAGTCTCTCCTGGACAGCCGGGGAATGCAATAGTCTGGCGGGAATTCGAATAGCCCAGGGGTGTTTTTAAACATGGAGAAAACACGAATAGCAAACAAACTACTATATCAATATGGAAGACGTAAGTGTCGAAATAAAGCGCCGAACAAGCCCTTTCCAACGGTATCATTAAATATTTACAACAAGCTATGTACAAGCTTATTGAAGAGACAAAAACGACAATAAATACATAAGAAATATCTGAGTGTACATATAAATTCCCCTTATGTTAGTTACAAGAACATTTTCAACACATGAATAAGGTAGCGAACAAATAGGAGATAACAAACATCAAGTCAATTCATGGTAAAGAATACATGTTAAAGAGAGCATCATTAACTCACAAGAGAACAAATTTGAGGGTCACTAATTCTCTAACTAAGGATGCAATGACACTGTACAACGACGACCGCCGGACTTTGCCGAGTGGTGTCGGAAATAAACCGACGGAGCGTTGGGGTCACTTGAGGGTAGTGGGTATATTAATGACGCGGTGACAGTTGGTTACTGGTTATTCTGATGAAGGCATTTAGATAAAAGGGCGAACATTATGCGATGCACCTTGTGTGCGAGCTTGTGTACCACGACCACACATGGTAGATCACACCATTTTCCGGATCGGTCCATTCTGTATAATATTACCATGTGTTGTATTGTCAGCCTGCCGTCTGTGTACCTTTGGTGGGAATCAGTATAACACAGGAGCGCTGTTTCAAAGCAATGATGGCTGCAGCGACAGTGACCGTGGAGAAAACGGACAGGTGATGTGCACGGCCTTCGCCTGCCCCGACGATGCCAAGTTCTGTACATACAACGGAAAAAATGACGGTACCAATAGCTTCCTAGCTGCTGACGGTTGCAAAACATGTATTTGTAACCTGCACCCTGGTGAAGAAGGATGCACTGGGATTATGTGTCCTCCTAGTAATTAGCGTCAGGTCATGTAGTTCAATTAGAATAAAATACAATAGCACAGCCTTTGTCGCAATTATTTTATGGTTTCTTGACAAGAAAACCAGATGGTTTGGGACTTATTTGAAACACTATGAATCAGAAAAGATATCTCTAATTAAGTTTCCTGATGGTAGTTCAACGAGAAACAATATTGAGAGAGGTTTCAACTACTTTATTGTTAAGTAAGGATAAGAATTTATTGATGAACAACTTCTTTATTACAATTAAGAGCAAGTTGCAAGTGGAATCATTGATAAATACATGCATCAATATCACTTTGATAATAAATAGAGATACCTAACAATAATCGTTCGAAAACTGATGTTTCAAGTATATGAAATACAACAATAGTTTTATACAATCTTAACAAACGTAAGTACGATCTAATAAGTATACATAAATATGGATATGTTCCATGTGATAGCAAGAATATTACGTGTGCACTGGTGGCGCACTCGTCTAAGGTCCACAATGTGCTGTGCAAAGTTGCGTCCCTTAGGTACCAGAACTGTATGATCGTGGGTTCGAATCCCAGTAAGACCTGATCATGTTTCTTGGTTTGTCAGCACCATACTCGTGCTGGTGGGTTTCACCAAAGAAATAAAGTCGAAGACCTGCAACACTTCGGGCTTCCTCCCACATCAAGCAGACACGCCGTGGTGTAATTGGAATACTATTCAAAGCGGCGTTAAACACATTCACTCAAGACTGTCACAGATGAAGAATCGCATCTTGTGCCATATAGCACATTAATGACTTCGTTTAAGCACATATAGTGAATTGTGAACACATGTTACGATTTACATCTTTAATGGGGTAAGATAGAAGTGTTGAAAAGGCAGGTTACAGCAAGTTTCAACAATATCACTATGCGGCCACCAGAAATGGGCTTCGTGCATTGTACTCATATCAATATGGAGAATTGATCGGAGGCCTTGTGCATGACTAGCCCACGTTCTAGCCACTAGGCTACCCCACCGCCCCAAGAGTGTAAACAGTTGAAATGTTTTCAGTAAGACTAAAAAAGGTATGCATGCAGCTAAAGAATTGATTTTTGTTATGAATACGAAATTTATTGTTACTGACGTTTACGAATACCACATGTAATGTGTATTGACTATATTTATATTGATAACATTGACATTGTCAGGATATGTATGGACTGCAGTGAAACCCTATCTCCCTGATCTCTGTTAATAACGTCCACCTGCATATACAAAGGGTATAACTCTTTGACATGATTAATTGATATGGATATTTGTTAATCCGAATATTTGAGGGGACGGTCATTTCCGGATAAAAGGGGAATTATTATATATGAACTATATTTGGAGGTGAATTCTACCTTAGATGGTGCAAGGAAGTCTCTTACCCTCTTTGAGAATTCCGGAAAATTGTCCCCAGCACCCTTATGATTGTTGTGATGGAGATTGTGGACGTGTCATATTACCCCGATGACGTGGATCATTGCTCTAATATCGATCACTTATTGGTCAGGTCCGAATATTTACAGTCAGCCGTCATATTTGTGTTGTGTTGTGTTAAACAAGCAACCTATTCCTGTGAGTTTAAAACCGGTGTTCAATGCCAAAATATATGTCCCTTTTCTTTATTGCCTATCCAACATACATAATAAACATCTTATTTTGCTCTGAGTTTTCGAAATGATTCCACGAGAGACAGTTTGAATGTTTATGTCATCAAGGTACATGTAAAAGGAAATACACGCAGATAAATGTTTGGAATCACTTAATCTACGTTTATGTAAACACAACGTTAGTGAAGAAATATAATTATGGATACAATAATTACTTATAAAAATATTAGCAGATTATCACGAAAGTGTCCTAATGTGTCCGCAAACGTACAAATGATGGTTTATACTCTTTTACAATTTATACTTAGAGGGTCTCACATAAGGTTTGTTAGATTGATGAATATATCAACATACGACCGAAACCTACTTGGCGTTAATCCTAACAATTCCCAAGTTTGACGGCTCGACCTTAGTGGGTCCACTCTCCGTGGTAATTGACCCAAATGCGCGGCTGATGCAAGCCCCCATCAAGGCCGATGGCTTGATTGAGTGTAACATACATGGCACGCTCGTTGTCAATAGCACAACCGGAATATCATTGGGAATGCAATTAACACACATTTCCTCATTTCTCTACATCTCGGTATCCTTGTCACTCAAACACGTTGTCGATTTCCTTTATTTTGCTGAACCATGAAACGAAGTAGCCGAAATGACACGGAAGCGATTCCCAGTAGGAAGTCAGCTACATCGCCGGCATCCGAAGGAGACGAGTCTCAGTTGGCTAATCAGTCAACAGCTGACGTAATGAACAAATTGCCTCTGAGGTGTTCATTGCAAGGTCGACGTGTTCATTACTAACCTAGGAT
>NW_025964129.1:0-30515 GCF_023055435.1 Haliotis rufescens | reverse complement strand
CACAGGGGTGAGCGGGGGTCAAGGACGGTGAAAACGTGACCTCCAGGTCAAGGTCTACCCGCATGCAAAGTTTCAAATCGCTGCGAGAATTTTTAATTTTTGGTGTCATTGGAGTACTAGGTGTTAGACTTATAGTCTTTTTACAGCATTTTTGACCAAAAAGGTCATATCATGGTAGGAGTCTCAGACTTGGCTGGTCGACTCCTCAGGTCATTTGGGACATACTGAACTGAACATTTTTCACTTTGGAGCCAATGTTGAGATCGTCTTTGATCGCCCATAGCTCCACTCACAGGGGTGAGCGGGGGTCAAGGACGGTGAAAACGTGACCTCCAGGTCAAGGTCTACCCGCATGCAAAGTTTCAAATCGCTGCGAGAATTTTTAATTTTTGGTGTCATTGGAGTACTAGGTGTTAGACTTATAGTCTTTTTACAGCATTTTTGACCAAAAAGGTCATATCATGGTAGGAGTCTCAGACTTGGCTGGTCGACTCCTCAGGTCATTTGGGACATACTGAACTGAACATTTTTCACTTTGGAGCCAATGTTGAGATCGTCTTTGATCGCCCATAGCTCCACTCACAGGGGTGAGCGGGGGTCAAGGACGGTGAAAACGTGACCTCCAGGTCAAGGTCTACCCGCATGCAAAGTTTCAAATCGCTGCGAGAATTTTTAATTTTTGGTGTCATTGGAGTACTAGGTGTTAGACTTATAGTCTTTTTACAGCATTTTTGACCAAAAAGGTCATATCATGGTAGGAGTCTCAGACTTGGCTGGTCGACTCCTCAGGTCATTTGGGACATACTGAACTGAACATTTTTCACTTTGGAGCCAATGTTGAGATCGTCTTTGATCGCCCATAGCTCCACTCACAGGGGTGAGCGGGGGTCAAGGACGGTGAAAACGTGACCTCCAGGTCAAGGTCTACCCGCATGCAAAGTTTCAAATCGCTGCGAGAATTTTTAATTTTTGGTGTCATTGGAGTACTAGGTGTTAGACTTATAGTCTTTTTACAGCATTTTTGACCAAAAAGGTCATATCATGGTAGGAGTCTCAGACTTGGCTGGTCGACTCCTCAGGTCATTTGGGACATACTGAACTGAACATTTTTCACTTTGGAGCCAATGTTGAGATCGTCTTTGATCGCCCATAGCTCCACTCACAGGGGTGAGCGGGGGTCAAGGACGGTGAAAACGTGACCTCCAGGTCAAGGTCTACCCGCATGCAAAGTTTCAAATCGCTGCGAGAATTTTTAATTTTTGGTGTCATTGGAGTACTAGGTGTTAGACTTATAGTCTTTTTACAGCATTTTTGACCAAAAAGGTCATATCATGGTAGGAGTCTCAGACTTGGCTGGTCGACTCCTCAGGTCATTTGGGACATACTGAACTGAACATTTTTCACTTTGGAGCCAATGTTGAGATCGTCTTTGATCGCCCATAGCTCCACTCACAGGGGTGAGCGGGGGTCAAGGACGGTGAAAACGTGACCTCCAGGTCAAGGTCTACCCGCATGCAAAGTTTCAAATCGCTGCGAGAATTTTTAATTTTTGGTGTCATTGGAGTACTAGGTGTTAGACTTATAGTCTTTTTACAGCATTTTTGACCAAAAAGGTCATATCATGGTAGGAGTCTCAGACTTGGCTGGTCGACTCCTCAGGTCATTTGGGACATACTGAACTGAACATTTTTCACTTTGGAGCCAATGTTGAGATCGTCTTTGATCGCCCATAGCTCCACTCACAGGGGTGAGCGGGGGTCAAGGACGGTGAAAACGTGACCTCCAGGTCAAGGTCTACCCGCATGCAAAGTTTCAAATCGCTGCGAGAATTTTTAATTTTTGGTGTCATTGGAGTACTAGGTGTTAGACTTATAGTCTTTTTACAGCATTTTTGACCAAAAAGGTCATATCATGGTAGGAGTCTCAGACTTGGCTGGTCGACTCCTCAGGTCATTTGGGACATACTGAACTGAACATTTTTCACTTTGGAGCCAATGTTGAGATCGTCTTTGATCGCCCATAGCTCCACTCACAGGGGTGAGCGGGGGTCAAGGACGGTGAAAACGTGACCTCCAGGTCAAGGTCTACCCGCATGCAAAGTTTCAAATCGCTGCGAGAATTTTTAATTTTTGGTGTCATTGGAGTACTAGGTGTTAGACTTATAGTCTTTTTACAGCATTTTTGACCAAAAAGGTCATATCATGGTAGGAGTCTCAGACTTGGCTGGTCGACTCCTCAGGTCATTTGGGACATACTGAACTGAACATTTTTCACTTTGGAGCCAATGTTGAGATCGTCTTTGATCGCCCATAGCTCCACTCACAGGGGTGAGCGGGGGTCAAGGACGGTGAAAACGTGACCTCCAGGTCAAGGTCTACCCGCATGCAAAGTTTCAAATCGCTGCGAGAATTTTTAATTTTTGGTGTCATTGGAGTACTAGGTGTTAGACTTATAGTCTTTTTACAGCATTTTTGACCAAAAAGGTCATATCATGGTAGGAGTCTCAGACTTGGCTGGTCGACTCCTCAGGTCATTTGGGACATACTGAACTGAACATTTTTCACTTTGGAGCCAATGTTGAGATCGTCTTTGATCGCCCATAGCTCCACTCACAGGGGTGAGCGGGGGTCAAGGACGGTGAAAACGTGACCTCCAGGTCAAGGTCTACCCGCATGCAAAGTTTCAAATCGCTGCGAGAATTTTTAATTTTTGGTGTCATTGGAGTACTAGGTGTTAGACTTATAGTCTTTTTACAGCATTTTTGACCAAAAAGGTCATATCATGGTAGGAGTCTCAGACTTGGCTGGTCGACTCCTCAGGTCATTTGGGACATACTGAACTGAACATTTTTCACTTTGGAGCCAATGTTGAGATCGTCTTTGATCGCCCATAGCTCCACTCACAGGGGTGAGCGGGGGTCAAGGACGGTGAAAACGTGACCTCCAGGTCAAGGTCTACCCGCATGCAAAGTTTCAAATCGCTGCGAGAATTTTTAATTTTTGGTGTCATTGGAGTACTAGGTGTTAGACTTATAGTCTTTTTACAGCATTTTTGACCAAAAAGGTCATATCATGGTAGGAGTCTCAGACTTGGCTGGTCGACTCCTCAGGTCATTTGGGACATACTGAACTGAACATTTTTCACTTTGGAGCCAATGTTGAGATCGTCTTTGATCGCCCATAGCTCCACTCACAGGGGTGAGCGGGGGTCAAGGACGGTGAAAACGTGACCTCCAGGTCAAGGTCTACCCGCATGCAAAGTTTCAAATCGCTGCGAGAATTTTTAATTTTTGGTGTCATTGGAGTACTAGGTGTTAGACTTATAGTCTTTTTACAGCATTTTTGACCAAAAAGGTCATATCATGGTAGGAGTCTCAGACTTGGCTGGTCGACTCCTCAGGTCATTTGGGACATACTGAACTGAACATTTTTCACTTTGGAGCCAATGTTGAGATCGTCTTTGATCGCCCATAGCTCCACTCACAGGGGTGAGCGGGGGTCAAGGACGGTGAAAACGTGACCTCCAGGTCAAGGTCTACCCGCATGCAAAGTTTCAAATCGCTGCGAGAATTTTTAATTTTTGGTGTCATTGGAGTACTAGGTGTTAGACTTATAGTCTTTTTACAGCATTTTTGACCAAAAAGGTCATATCATGGTAGGAGTCTCAGACTTGGCTGGTCGACTCCTCAGGTCATTTGGGACATACTGAACTGAACATTTTTCACTTTGGAGCCAATGTTGAGATCGTCTTTGATCGCCCATAGCTCCACTCACAGGGGTGAGCGGGGGTCAAGGACGGTGAAAACGTGACCTCCAGGTCAAGGTCTACCCGCATGCAAAGTTTCAAATCGCTGCGAGAATTTTTAATTTTTGGTGTCATTGGAGTACTAGGTGTTAGACTTATAGTCTTTTTACAGCATTTTTGACCAAAAAGGTCATATCATGGTAGGAGTCTCAGACTTGGCTGGTCGACTCCTCAGGTCATTTGGGACATACTGAACTGAACATTTTTCACTTTGGAGCCAATGTTGAGATCGTCTTTGATCGCCCATAGCTCCACTCACAGGGGTGAGCGGGGGTCAAGGACGGTGAAAACGTGACCTCCAGGTCAAGGTCTACCCGCATGCAAAGTTTCAAATCGCTGCGAGAATTTTTAATTTTTGGTGTCATTGGAGTACTAGGTGTTAGACTTATAGTCTTTTTACAGCATTTTTGACCAAAAAGGTCATATCATGGTAGGAGTCTCAGACTTGGCTGGTCGACTCCTCAGGTCATTTGGGACATACTGAACTGAACATTTTTCACTTTGGAGCCAATGTTGAGATCGTCTTTGATCGCCCATAGCTCCACTCACAGGGGTGAGCGGGGGTCAAGGACGGTGAAAACGTGACCTCCAGGTCAAGGTCTACCCGCATGCAAAGTTTCAAATCGCTGCGAGAATTTTTAATTTTTGGTGTCATTGGAGTACTAGGTGTTAGACTTATAGTCTTTTTACAGCATTTTTGACCAAAAAGGTCATATCATGGTAGGAGTCTCAGACTTGGCTGGTCGACTCCTCAGGTCATTTGGGACATACTGAACTGAACATTTTTCACTTTGGAGCCAATGTTGAGATCGTCTTTGATCGCCCATAGCTCCACTCACAGGGGTGAGCGGGGGTCAAGGACGGTGAAAACGTGACCTCCAGGTCAAGGTCTACCCGCATGCAAAGTTTCAAATCGCTGCGAGAATTTTTAATTTTTGGTGTCATTGGAGTACTAGGTGTTAGACTTATAGTCTTTTTACAGCATTTTTGACCAAAAAGGTCATATCATGGTAGGAGTCTCAGACTTGGCTGGTCGACTCCTCAGGTCATTTGGGACATACTGAACTGAACATTTTTCACTTTGGAGCCAATGTTGAGATCGTCTTTGATCGCCCATAGCTCCACTCACAGGGGTGAGCGGGGGTCAAGGACGGTGAAAACGTGACCTCCAGGTCAAGGTCTACCCGCATGCAAAGTTTCAAATCGCTGCGAGAATTTTTAATTTTTGGTGTCATTGGAGTACTAGGTGTTAGACTTATAGTCTTTTTACAGCATTTTTGACCAAAAAGGTCATATCATGGTAGGAGTCTCAGACTTGGCTGGTCGACTCCTCAGGTCATTTGGGACATACTGAACTGAACATTTTTCACTTTGGAGCCAATGTTGAGATCGTCTTTGATCGCCCATAGCTCCACTCACAGGGGTGAGCGGGGGTCAAGGACGGTGAAAACGTGACCTCCAGGTCAAGGTCTACCCGCATGCAAAGTTTCAAATCGCTGCGAGAATTTTTAATTTTTGGTGTCATTGGAGTACTAGGTGTTAGACTTATAGTCTTTTTACAGCATTTTTGACCAAAAAGGTCATATCATGGTAGGAGTCTCAGACTTGGCTGGTCGACTCCTCAGGTCATTTGGGACATACTGAACTGAACATTTTTCACTTTGGAGCCAATGTTGAGATCGTCTTTGATCGCCCATAGCTCCACTCACAGGGGTGAGCGGGGGTCAAGGACGGTGAAAACGTGACCTCCAGGTCAAGGTCTACCCGCATGCAAAGTTTCAAATCGCTGCGAGAATTTTTAATTTTTGGTGTCATTGGAGTACTAGGTGTTAGACTTATAGTCTTTTTACAGCATTTTTGACCAAAAAGGTCATATCATGGTAGGAGTCTCAGACTTGGCTGGTCGACTCCTCAGGTCATTTGGGACATACTGAACTGAACATTTTTCACTTTGGAGCCAATGTTGAGATCGTCTTTGATCGCCCATAGCTCCACTCACAGGGGTGAGCGGGGGTCAAGGACGGTGAAAACGTGACCTCCAGGTCAAGGTCTACCCGCATGCAAAGTTTCAAATCGCTGCGAGAATTTTTAATTTTTGGTGTCATTGGAGTACTAGGTGTTAGACTTATAGTCTTTTTACAGCATTTTTGACCAAAAAGGTCATATCATGGTAGGAGTCTCAGACTTGGCTGGTCGACTCCTCAGGTCATTTGGGACATACTGAACTGAACATTTTTCACTTTGGAGCCAATGTTGAGATCGTCTTTGATCGCCCATAGCTCCACTCACAGGGGTGAGCGGGGGTCAAGGACGGTGAAAACGTGACCTCCAGGTCAAGGTCTACCCGCATGCAAAGTTTCAAATCGCTGCGAGAATTTTTAATTTTTGGTGTCATTGGAGTACTAGGTGTTAGACTTATAGTCTTTTTACAGCATTTTTGACCAAAAAGGTCATATCATGGTAGGAGTCTCAGACTTGGCTGGTCGACTCCTCAGGTCATTTGGGACATACTGAACTGAACATTTTTCACTTTGGAGCCAATGTTGAGATCGTCTTTGATCGCCCATAGCTCCACTCACAGGGGTGAGCGGGGGTCAAGGACGGTGAAAACGTGACCTCCAGGTCAAGGTCTACCCGCATGCAAAGTTTCAAATCGCTGCGAGAATTTTTAATTTTTGGTGTCATTGGAGTACTAGGTGTTAGACTTATAGTCTTTTTACAGCATTTTTGACCAAAAAGGTCATATCATGGTAGGAGTCTCAGACTTGGCTGGTCGACTCCTCAGGTCATTTGGGACATACTGAACTGAACATTTTTCACTTTGGAGCCAATGTTGAGATCGTCTTTGATCGCCCATAGCTCCACTCACAGGGGTGAGCGGGGGTCAAGGACGGTGAAAACGTGACCTCCAGGTCAAGGTCTACCCGCATGCAAAGTTTCAAATCGCTGCGAGAATTTTTAATTTTTGGTGTCATTGGAGTACTAGGTGTTAGACTTATAGTCTTTTTACAGCATTTTTGACCAAAAAGGTCATATCATGGTAGGAGTCTCAGACTTGGCTGGTCGACTCCTCAGGTCATTTGGGACATACTGAACTGAACATTTTTCACTTTGGAGCCAATGTTGAGATCGTCTTTGATCGCCCATAGCTCCACTCACAGGGGTGAGCGGGGGTCAAGGACGGTGAAAACGTGACCTCCAGGTCAAGGTCTACCCGCATGCAAAGTTTCAAATCGCTGCGAGAATTTTTAATTTTTGGTGTCATTGGAGTACTAGGTGTTAGACTTATAGTCTTTTTACAGCATTTTTGACCAAAAAGGTCATATCATGGTAGGAGTCTCAGACTTGGCTGGTCGACTCCTCAGGTCATTTGGGACATACTGAACTGAACATTTTTCACTTTGGAGCCAATGTTGAGATCGTCTTTGATCGCCCATAGCTCCACTCACAGGGGTGAGCGGGGGTCAAGGACGGTGAAAACGTGACCTCCAGGTCAAGGTCTACCCGCATGCAAAGTTTCAAATCGCTGCGAGAATTTTTAATTTTTGGTGTCATTGGAGTACTAGGTGTTAGACTTATAGTCTTTTTACAGCATTTTTGACCAAAAAGGTCATATCATGGTAGGAGTCTCAGACTTGGCTGGTCGACTCCTCAGGTCATTTGGGACATACTGAACTGAACATTTTTCACTTTGGAGCCAATGTTGAGATCGTCTTTGATCGCCCATAGCTCCACTCACAGGGGTGAGCGGGGGTCAAGGACGGTGAAAACGTGACCTCCAGGTCAAGGTCTACCCGCATGCAAAGTTTCAAATCGCTGCGAGAATTTTTAATTTTTGGTGTCATTGGAGTACTAGGTGTTAGACTTATAGTCTTTTTACAGCATTTTTGACCAAAAAGGTCATATCATGGTAGGAGTCTCAGACTTGGCTGGTCGACTCCTCAGGTCATTTGGGACATACTGAACTGAACATTTTTCACTTTGGAGCCAATGTTGAGATCGTCTTTGATCGCCCATAGCTCCACTCACAGGGGTGAGCGGGGGTCAAGGACGGTGAAAACGTGACCTCCAGGTCAAGGTCTACCCGCATGCAAAGTTTCAAATCGCTGCGAGAATTTTTAATTTTTGGTGTCATTGGAGTACTAGGTGTTAGACTTATAGTCTTTTTACAGCATTTTTGACCAAAAAGGTCATATCATGGTAGGAGTCTCAGACTTGGCTGGTCGACTCCTCAGGTCATTTGGGACATACTGAACTGAACATTTTTCACTTTGGAGCCAATGTTGAGATCGTCTTTGATCGCCCATAGCTCCACTCACAGGGGTGAGCGGGGGTCAAGGACGGTGAAAACGTGACCTCCAGGTCAAGGTCTACCCGCATGCAAAGTTTCAAATCGCTGCGAGAATTTTTAATTTTTGGTGTCATTGGAGTACTAGGTGTTAGACTTATAGTCTTTTTACAGCATTTTTGACCAAAAAGGTCATATCATGGTAGGAGTCTCAGACTTGGCTGGTCGACTCCTCAGGTCATTTGGGACATACTGAACTGAACATTTTTCACTTTGGAGCCAATGTTGAGATCGTCTTTGATCGCCCATAGCTCCACTCACAGGGGTGAGCGGGGGTCAAGGACGGTGAAAACGTGACCTCCAGGTCAAGGTCTACCCGCATGCAAAGTTTCAAATCGCTGCGAGAATTTTTAATTTTTGGTGTCATTGGAGTACTAGGTGTTAGACTTATAGTCTTTTTACAGCATTTTTGACCAAAAAGGTCATATCATGGTAGGAGTCTCAGACTTGGCTGGTCGACTCCTCAGGTCATTTGGGACATACTGAACTGAACATTTTTCACTTTGGAGCCAATGTTGAGATCGTCTTTGATCGCCCATAGCTCCACTCACAGGGGTGAGCGGGGGTCAAGGACGGTGAAAACGTGACCTCCAGGTCAAGGTCTACCCGCATGCAAAGTTTCAAATCGCTGCGAGAATTTTTAATTTTTGGTGTCATTGGAGTACTAGGTGTTAGACTTATAGTCTTTTTACAGCATTTTTGACCAAAAAGGTCATATCATGGTAGGAGTCTCAGACTTGGCTGGTCGACTCCTCAGGTCATTTGGGACATACTGAACTGAACATTTTTCACTTTGGAGCCAATGTTGAGATCGTCTTTGATCGCCCATAGCTCCACTCACAGGGGTGAGCGGGGGTCAAGGACGGTGAAAACGTGACCTCCAGGTCAAGGTCTACCCGCATGCAAAGTTTCAAATCGCTGCGAGAATTTTTAATTTTTGGTGTCATTGGAGTACTAGGTGTTAGACTTATAGTCTTTTTACAGCATTTTTGACCAAAAAGGTCATATCATGGTAGGAGTCTCAGACTTGGCTGGTCGACTCCTCAGGTCATTTGGGACATACTGAACTGAACATTTTTCACTTTGGAGCCAATGTTGAGATCGTCTTTGATCGCCCATAGCTCCACTCACAGGGGTGAGCGGGGGTCAAGGACGGTGAAAACGTGACCTCCAGGTCAAGGTCTACCCGCATGCAAAGTTTCAAATCGCTGCGAGAATTTTTAATTTTTGGTGTCATTGGAGTACTAGGTGTTAGACTTATAGTCTTTTTACAGCATTTTTGACCAAAAAGGTCATATCATGGTAGGAGTCTCAGACTTGGCTGGTCGACTCCTCAGGTCATTTGGGACATACTGAACTGAACATTTTTCACTTTGGAGCCAATGTTGAGATCGTCTTTGATCGCCCATAGCTCCACTCACAGGGGTGAGCGGGGGTCAAGGACGGTGAAAACGTGACCTCCAGGTCAAGGTCTACCCGCATGCAAAGTTTCAAATCGCTGCGAGAATTTTTAATTTTTGGTGTCATTGGAGTACTAGGTGTTAGACTTATAGTCTTTTTACAGCATTTTTGACCAAAAAGGTCATATCATGGTAGGAGTCTCAGACTTGGCTGGTCGACTCCTCAGGTCATTTGGGACATACTGAACTGAACATTTTTCACTTTGGAGCCAATGTTGAGATCGTCTTTGATCGCCCATAGCTCCACTCACAGGGGTGAGCGGGGGTCAAGGACGGTGAAAACGTGACCTCCAGGTCAAGGTCTACCCGCATGCAAAGTTTCAAATCGCTGCGAGAATTTCTAATTTTTGGTGTCATTGGAGTACTAGGTGTTAGACTTATAGTCTTTTTACAGCATTTTTGACCAAAAAGGTCATATCATGGTAGGAGTCTCAGACTTGGCTGGTCGACTCCTCAGGTCATTTGGGACATACTGAACTGAACATTTTTCACTTTGGAGCCAATGTTGAGATCGTCTTTGATCGCCCATAGCTCCACTCACAGGGGTGAGCGGGGGTCAAGGACGGTGAAAACGTGACCTCCAGGTCAAGGTCTACCCGCATGCAAAGTTTCAAATCGCTGCGAGAATTTCTAATTTTTGGTGTCATTGGAGTACTAGGTGTTAGACTTATAGTCTTTTTACAGCATTTTTGACCAAAAAGGTCATATCATGGTAGGAGTCTCAGACTTGGCTGGTCGACTCCTCAGGTCATTTGGGACATACTGAACTGAACATTTTTCACTTTGGAGCCAATGTTGAGATCGTCTTTGATCGCCCATAGCTCCACTCACAGGGGTGAGCGGGGGTCAAGGACGGTGAAAACGTGACCTCCAGGTCAAGGTCTACCCGCATGCAAAGTTTCAAATCGCTGCGAGAATTTTTAATTTTTGGTGTCATTGGAGTACTAGGTGTTAGACTTATAGTCTTTTTACAGCATTTTTGACCAAAAAGGTCATATCATGGTAGGAGTCTCAGACTTGGCTGGTCGACTCCTCAGGTCATTTGGGACATACTGAACTGAACATTTTTCACTTTGGAGCCAATGTTGAGATCGTCTTTGATCGCCCATAGCTCCACTCACAGGGGTGAGCGGGGGTCAAGGACGGTGAAAACGTGACCTCCAGGTCAAGGTCTACCCGCATGCAAAGTTTCAAATCGCTGCGAGAATTTTTAATTTTTGGTGTCATTGGAGTACTAGGTGTTAGACTTATAGTCTTTTTACAGCATTTTTGACCAAAAAGGTCATATCATGGTAGGAGTCTCAGACTTGGCTGGTCGACTCCTCAGGTCATTTGGGACATACTGAACTGAACATTTTTCACTTTGGAGCCAATGTTGAGATCGTCTTTGATCGCCCATAGCTCCACTCACAGGGGTGAGCGGGGGTCAAGGACGGTGAAAACGTGACCTCCAGGTCAAGGTCTACCCGCATGCAAAGTTTCAAATCGCTGCGAGAATTTTTAATTTTTGGTGTCATTGGAGTACTAGGTGTTAGACTTATAGTCTTTTTACAGCATTTTTGACCAAAAAGGTCATATCATGGTAGGAGTCTCAGACTTGGCTGGTCGACTCCTCAGGTCATTTGGGACATACTGAACTGAACATTTTTCACTTTGGAGCCAATGTTGAGATCGTCTTTGATCGCCCATAGCTCCACTCACAGGGGTGAGCGGGGGTCAAGGACGGTGAAAACGTGACCTCCAGGTCAAGGTCTACCCGCATGCAAAGTTTCAAATCGCTGCGAGAATTTTTAATTTTTGGTGTCATTGGAGTACTAGGTGTTAGACTTATAGTCTTTTTACAGCATTTTTGACCAAAAAGGTCATATCATGGTAGGAGTCTCAGACTTGGCTGGTCGACTCCTCAGGTCATTTGGGACATACTGAACTGAACATTTTTCACTTTGGAGCCAATGTTGAGATCGTCTTTGATCGCCCATAGCTCCACTCACAGGGGTGAGCGGGGGTCAAGGACGGTGAAAACGTGACCTCCAGGTCAAGGTCTACCCGCATGCAAAGTTTCAAATCGCTGCGAGAATTTTTAATTTTTGGTGTCATTGGAGTACTAGGTGTTAGACTTATAGTCTTTTTACAGCATTTTTGACCAAAAAGGTCATATCATGGTAGGAGTCTCAGACTTGGCTGGTCGACTCCTCAGGTCATTTGGGACATACTGAACTGAACATTTTTCACTTTGGAGCCAATGTTGAGATCGTCTTTGATCGCCCATAGCTCCACTCACAGGGGTGAGCGGGGGTCAAGGACGGTGAAAACGTGACCTCCAGGTCAAGGTCTACCCGCATGCAAAGTTTCAAATCGCTGCGAGAATTTTTAATTTTTGGTGTCATTGGAGTACTAGGTGTTAGACTTATAGTCTTTTTACAGCATTTTTGACCAAAAAGGTCATATCATGGTAGGAGTCTCAGACTTGGCTGGTCGACTCCTCAGGTCATTTGGGACATACTGAACTGAACATTTTTCACTTTGGAGCCAATGTTGAGATCGTCTTTGATCGCCCATAGCTCCACTCACAGGGGTGAGCGGGGGTCAAGGACGGTGAAAACGTGACCTCCAGGTCAAGGTCTACCCGCATGCAAAGTTTCAAATCGCTGCGAGAATTTTTAATTTTTGGTGTCATTGGAGTACTAGGTGTTAGACTTATAGTCTTTTTACAGCATTTTTGACCAAAAAGGTCATATCATGGTAGGAGTCTCAGACTTGGCTGGTCGACTCCTCAGGTCATTTGGGACATACTGAACTGAACATTTTTCACTTTGGAGCCAATGTTGAGATCGTCTTTGATCGCCCATAGCTCCACTCACAGGGGTGAGCGGGGGTCAAGGACGGTGAAAACGTGACCTCCAGGTCAAGGTCTACCCGCATGCAAAGTTTCAAATCGCTGCGAGAATTTCTAATTTTTGGTGTCATTGGAGTACTAGGTGTTAGACTTATAGTCTTTTTACAGCATTTTTGACCAAAAAGGTCATATCATGGTAGGAGTCTCAGACTTGGCTGGTCGACTCCTCAGGTCATTTGGGACATACTGAACTGAACATTTTTCACTTTGGAGCCAATGTTGAGATCGTCTTTGATCGCCCATAGCTCCACTCACAGGGGTGAGCGGGGGTCAAGGACGGTGAAAACGTGACCTCCAGGTCAAGGTCTACCCGCATGCAAAGTTTCAAATCGCTGCGAGAATTTTTAATTTTTGGTGTCATTGGAGTACTAGGTGTTAGACTTATAGTCTTTTTACAGCATTTTTGACCAAAAAGGTCATATCATGGTAGGAGTCTCAGACTTGGCTGGTCGACTCCTCAGGTCATTTGGGACATACTGAACTGAACATTTTTCACTTTGGAGCCAATGTTGAGATCGTCTTTGATCGCCCATAGCTCCACTCACAGGGGTGAGCGGGGGTCAAGGACGGTGAAAACGTGACCTCCAGGTCAAGGTCTACCCGCATGCAAAGTTTCAAATCGCTGCGAGAATTTTTAATTTTTGGTGTCATTGGAGTACTAGGTGTTAGACTTATAGTCTTTTTACAGCATTTTTGACCAAAAAGGTCATATCATGGTAGGAGTCTCAGACTTGGCTGGTCGACTCCTCAGGTCATTTGGGACATACTGAACTGAACATTTTTCACTTTGGAGCCAATGTTGAGATCGTCTTTGATCGCCCATAGCTCCACTCACAGGGGTGAGCGGGGGTCAAGGACGGTGAAAACGTGACCTCCAGGTCAAGGTCTACCCGCATGCAAAGTTTCAAATCGCTGCGAGAATTTTTAATTTTTGGTGTCATTGGAGTACTAGGTGTTAGACTTATAGTCTTTTTACAGCATTTTTGACCAAAAAGGTCATATCATGGTAGGAGTCTCAGACTTGGCTGGTCGACTCCTCAGGTCATTTGGGACATACTGAACTGAACATTTTTCACTTTGGAGCCAATGTTGAGATCGTCTTTGATCGCCCATAGCTCCACTCACAGGGGTGAGCGGGGGTCAAGGACGGTGAAAACGTGACCTCCAGGTCAAGGTCTACCCGCATGCAAAGTTTCAAATCGCTGCGAGAATTTTTAATTTTTGGTGTCATTGGAGTACTAGGTGTTAGACTTATAGTCTTTTTACAGCATTTTTGACCAAAAAGGTCATATCATGGTAGGAGTCTCAGACTTGGCTGGTCGACTCCTCAGGTCATTTGGGACATACTGAACTGAACATTTTTCACTTTGGAGCCAATGTTGAGATCGTCTTTGATCGCCCATAGCTCCACTCACAGGGGTGAGCGGGGGTCAAGGACGGTGAAAACGTGACCTCCAGGTCAAGGTCTACCCGCATGCAAAGTTTCAAATCGCTGCGAGAATTTTTAATTTTTGGTGTCATTGGAGTACTAGGTGTTAGACTTATAGTCTTTTTACAGCATTTTTGACCAAAAAGGTCATATCATGGTAGGAGTCTCAGACTTGGCTGGTCGACTCCTCAGGTCATTTGGGACATACTGAACTGAACATTTTTCACTTTGGAGCCAATGTTGAGATCGTCTTTGATCGCCCATAGCTCCACTCACAGGGGTGAGCGGGGGTCAAGGACGGTGAAAACGTGACCTCCAGGTCAAGGTCTACCCGCATGCAAAGTTTCAAATCGCTGCGAGAATTTTTAATTTTTGGTGTCATTGGAGTACTAGGTGTTAGACTTATAGTCTTTTTACAGCATTTTTGACCAAAAAGGTCATATCATGGTAGGAGTCTCAGACTTGGCTGGTCGACTCCTCAGGTCATTTGGGACATACTGAACTGAACATTTTTCACTTTGGAGCCAATGTTGAGATCGTCTTTGATCGCCCATAGCTCCACTCACAGGGGTGAGCGGGGGTCAAGGACGGTGAAAACGTGACCTCCAGGTCAAGGTCTACCCGCATGCAAAGTTTCAAATCGCTGCGAGAATTTTTAATTTTTGGTGTCATTGGAGTACTAGGTGTTAGACTTATAGTCTTTTTACAGCATTTTTGACCAAAAAGGTCATATCATGGTAGGAGTCTCAGACTTGGCTGGTCGACTCCTCAGGTCATTTGGGACATACTGAACTGAACATTTTTCACTTTGGAGCCAATGTTGAGATCGTCTTTGATCGCCCATAGCTCCACTCACAGGGGTGAGCGGGGGTCAAGGACGGTGAAAACGTGACCTCCAGGTCAAGGTCTACCCGCATGCAAAGTTTCAAATCGCTGCGAGAATTTTTAATTTTTGGTGTCATTGGAGTACTAGGTGTTAGACTTATAGTCTTTTTACAGCATTTTTGACCAAAAAGGTCATATCATGGTAGGAGTCTCAGACTTGGCTGGTCGACTCCTCAGGTCATTTGGGACATACTGAACTGAACATTTTTCACTTTGGAGCCAATGTTGAGATCGTCTTTGATCGCCCATAGCTCCACTCACAGGGGTGAGCGGGGGTCAAGGACGGTGAAAACGTGACCTCCAGGTCAAGGTCTACCCGCATGCAAAGTTTCAAATCGCTGCGAGAATTTTTAATTTTTGGTGTCATTGGAGTACTAGGTGTTAGACTTATAGTCTTTTTACAGCATTTTTGACCAAAAAGGTCATATCATGGTAGGAGTCTCAGACTTGGCTGGTCGACTCCTCAGGTCATTTGGGACATACTGAACTGAACATTTTTCACTTTGGAGCCAATGTTGAGATCGTCTTTGATCGCCCATAGCTCCACTCACAGGGGTGAGCGGGGGTCAAGGACGGTGAAAACGTGACCTCCAGGTCAAGGTCTACCCGCATGCAAAGTTTCAAATCGCTGCGAGAATTTTTAATTTTTGGTGTCATTGGAGTACTAGGTGTTAGACTTATAGTCTTTTTACAGCATTTTTGACCAAAAAGGTCATATCATGGTAGGAGTCTCAGACTTGGCTGGTCGACTCCTCAGGTCATTTGGGACATACTGAACTGAACATTTTTCACTTTGGAGCCAATGTTGAGATCGTCTTTGATCGCCCATAGCTCCACTCACAGGGGTGAGCGGGGGTCAAGGACGGTGAAAACGTGACCTCCAGGTCAAGGTCTACCCGCATGCAAAGTTTCAAATCGCTGCGAGAATTTTTAATTTTTGGTGTCATTGGAGTACTAGGTGTTAGACTTATAGTCTTTTTACAGCATTTTTGACCAAAAAGGTCATATCATGGTAGGAGTCTCAGACTTGGCTGGTCGACTCCTCAGGTCATTTGGGACATACTGAACTGAACATTTTTCACTTTGGAGCCAATGTTGAGATCGTCTTTGATCGCCCATAGCTCCACTCACAGGGGTGAGCGGGGGTCAAGGACGGTGAAAACGTGACCTCCAGGTCAAGGTCTACCCGCATGCAAAGTTTCAAATCGCTGCGAGAATTTTTAATTTTTGGTGTCATTGGAGTACTAGGTGTTAGACTTATAGTCTTTTTACAGCATTTTTGACCAAAAAGGTCATATCATGGTAGGAGTCTCAGACTTGGCTGGTCGACTCCTCAGGTCATTTGGGACATACTGAACTGAACATTTTTCACTTTGGAGCCAATGTTGAGATCGTCTTTGATCGCCCATAGCTCCACTCACAGGGGTGAGCGGGGGTCAAGGACGGTGAAAACGTGACCTCCAGGTCAAGGTCTACCCGCATGCAAAGTTTCAAATCGCTGCGAGAATTTTTAATTTTTGGTGTCATTGGAGTACTAGGTGTTAGACTTATAGTCTTTTTACAGCATTTTTGACCAAAAAGGTCATATCATGGTAGGAGTCTCAGACTTGGCTGGTCGACTCCTCAGGTCATTTGGGACATACTGAACTGAACATTTTTCACTTTGGAGCCAATGTTGAGATCGTCTTTGATCGCCCATAGCTCCACTCACAGGGGTGAGCGGGGGTCAAGGACGGTGAAAACGTGACCTCCAGGTCAAGGTCTACCCGCATGCAAAGTTTCAAATCGCTGCGAGAATTTTTAATTTTTGGTGTCATTGGAGTACTAGGTGTTAGACTTATAGTCTTTTTACAGCATTTTTGACCAAAAAGGTCATATCATGGTAGGAGTCTCAGACTTGGCTGGTCGACTCCTCAGGTCATTTGGGACATACTGAACTGAACATTTTTCACTTTGGAGCCAATGTTGAGATCGTCTTTGATCGCCCATAGCTCCACTCACAGGGGTGAGCGGGGGTCAAGGACGGTGAAAACGTGACCTCCAGGTCAAGGTCTACCCGCATGCAAAGTTTCAAATCGCTGCGAGAATTTTTAATTTTTGGTGTCATTGGAGTACTAGGTGTTAGACTTATAGTCTTTTTACAGCATTTTTGACCAAAAAGGTCATATCATGGTAGGAGTCTCAGACTTGGCTGGTCGACTCCTCAGGTCATTTGGGACATACTGAACTGAACATTTTTCACTTTGGAGCCAATGTTGAGATCGTCTTTGATCGCCCATAGCTCCACTCACAGGGGTGAGCGGGGGTCAAGGACGGTGAAAACGTGACCTCCAGGTCAAGGTCTACCCGCATGCAAAGTTTCAAATCGCTGCGAGAATTTTTAATTTTTGGTGTCATTGGAGTACTAGGTGTTAGACTTATAGTCTTTTTACAGCATTTTTGACCAAAAAGGTCATATCATGGTAGGAGTCTCAGACTTGGCTGGTCGACTCCTCAGGTCATTTGGGACATACTGAACTGAACATTTTTCACTTTGGAGCCAATGTTGAGATCGTCTTTGATCGCCCATAGCTCCACTCACAGGGGTGAGCGGGGGTCAAGGACGGTGAAAACGTGACCTCCAGGTCAAGGTCTACCCGCATGCAAAGTTTCAAATCGCTGCGAGAATTTTTAATTTTTGGTGTCATTGGAGTACTAGGTGTTAGACTTATAGTCTTTTTACAGCATTTTTGACCAAAAAGGTCATATCATGGTAGGAGTCTCAGACTTGGCTGGTCGACTCCTCAGGTCATTTGGGACATACTGAACTGAACATTTTTCACTTTGGAGCCAATGTTGAGATCGTCTTTGATCGCCCATAGCTCCACTCACAGGGGTGAGCGGGGGTCAAGGACGGTGAAAACGTGACCTCCAGGTCAAGGTCTACCCGCATGCAAAGTTTCAAATCGCTGCGAGAATTTTTAATTTTTGGTGTCATTGGAGTACTAGGTGTTAGACTTATAGTCTTTTTACAGCATTTTTGACCAAAAAGGTCATATCATGGTAGGAGTCTCAGACTTGGCTGGTCGACTCCTCAGGTCATTTGGGACATACTGAACTGAACATTTTTCACTTTGGAGCCAATGTTGAGATCGTCTTTGATCGCCCATAGCTCCACTCACAGGGGTGAGCGGGGGTCAAGGACGGTGAAAACGTGACCTCCAGGTCAAGGTCTACCCGCATGCAAAGTTTCAAATCGCTGCGAGAATTTTTAATTTTTGGTGTCATTGGAGTACTAGGTGTTAGACTTATAGTCTTTTTACAGCATTTTTGACCAAAAAGGTCATATCATGGTAGGAGTCTCAGACTTGGCTGGTCGACTCCTCAGGTCATTTGGGACATACTGAACTGAACATTTTTCACTTTGGAGCCAATGTTGAGATCGTCTTTGATCGCCCATAGCTCCACTCACAGGGGTGAGCGGGGGTCAAGGACGGTGAAAACGTGACCTCCAGGTCAAGGTCTACCCGCATGCAAAGTTTCAAATCGCTGCGAGAATTTTTAATTTTTGGTGTCATTGGAGTACTAGGTGTTAGACTTATAGTCTTTTTACAGCATTTTTGACCAAAAAGGTCATATCATGGTAGGAGTCTCAGACTTGGCTGGTCGACTCCTCAGGTCATTTGGGACATACTGAACTGAACATTTTTCACTTTGGAGCCAATGTTGAGATCGTCTTTGATCGCCCATAGCTCCACTCACAGGGGTGAGCGGGGGTCAAGGACGGTGAAAACGTGACCTCCAGGTCAAGGTCTACCCGCATGCAAAGTTTCAAATCGCTGCGAGAATTTTTAATTTTTGGTGTCATTGGAGTACTAGGTGTTAGACTTATAGTCTTTTTACAGCATTTTTGACCAAAAAGGTCATATCATGGTAGGAGTCTCAGACTTGGCTGGTCGACTCCTCAGGTCATTTGGGACATACTGAACTGAACATTTTTCACTTTGGAGCCAATGTTGAGATCGTCTTTGATCGCCCATAGCTCCACTCACAGGGGTGAGCGGGGGTCAAGGACGGTGAAAACGTGACCTCCAGGTCAAGGTCTACCCGCATGCAAAGTTTCAAATCGCTGCGAGAATTTTTAATTTTTGGTGTCATTGGAGTACTAGGTGTTAGACTTATAGTCTTTTTACAGCATTTTTGACCAAAAAGGTCATATCATGGTAGGAGTCTCAGACTTGGCTGGTCGACTCCTCAGGTCATTTGGGACATACTGAACTGAACATTTTTCACTTTGGAGCCAATGTTGAGATCGTCTTTGATCGCCCATAGCTCCACTCACAGGGGTGAGCGGGGGTCAAGGACGGTGAAAACGTGACCTCCAGGTCAAGGTCTACCCGCATGCAAAGTTTCAAATCGCTGCGAGAATTTTTAATTTTTGGTGTCATTGGAGTACTAGGTGTTAGACTTATAGTCTTTTTACAGCATTTTTGACCAAAAAGGTCATATCATGGTAGGAGTCTCAGACTTGGCTGGTCGACTCCTCAGGTCATTTGGGACATACTGAACTGAACATTTTTCACTTTGGAGCCAATGTTGAGATCGTCTTTGATCGCCCATAGCTCCACTCACAGGGGTGAGCGGGGGTCAAGGACGGTGAAAACGTGACCTCCAGGTCAAGGTCTACCCGCATGCAAAGTTTCAAATCGCTGCGAGAATTTTTAATTTTTGGTGTCATTGGAGTACTAGGTGTTAGACTTATAGTCTTTTTACAGCATTTTTGACCAAAAAGGTCATATCATGGTAGGAGTCTCAGACTTGGCTGGTCGACTCCTCAGGTCATTTGGGACATACTGAACTGAACATTTTTCACTTTGGAGCCAATGTTGAGATCGTCTTTGATCGCCCATAGCTCCACTCACAGGGGTGAGCGGGGGTCAAGGACGGTGAAAACGTGACCTCCAGGTCAAGGTCTACCCGCATGCAAAGTTTCAAATCGCTGCGAGAATTTTTAATTTTTGGTGTCATTGGAGTACTAGGTGTTAGACTTATAGTCTTTTTACAGCATTTTTGACCAAAAAGGTCATATCATGGTAGGAGTCTCAGACTTGGCTGGTCGACTCCTCAGGTCATTTGGGACATACTGAACTGAACATTTTTCACTTTGGAGCCAATGTTGAGATCGTCTTTGATCGCCCATAGCTCCACTCACAGGGGTGAGCGGGGGTCAAGGACGGTGAAAACGTGACCTCCAGGTCAAGGTCTACCCGCATGCAAAGTTTCAAATCGCTGCGAGAATTTTTAATTTTTGGTGTCATTGGAGTACTAGGTGTTAGACTTATAGTCTTTTTACAGCATTTTTGACCAAAAAGGTCATATCATGGTAGGAGTCTCAGACTTGGCTGGTCGACTCCTCAGGTCATTTGGGACATACTGAACTGAACATTTTTCACTTTGGAGCCAATGTTGAGATCGTCTTTGATCGCCCATAGCTCCACTCACAGGGGTGAGCGGGGGTCAAGGACGGTGAAAACGTGACCTCCAGGTCAAGGTCTACCCGCATGCAAAGTTTCAAATCGCTGCGAGAATTTTTAATTTTTGGTGTCATTGGAGTACTAGGTGTTAGACTTATAGTCTTTTTACAGCATTTTTGACCAAAAAGGTCATATCATGGTAGGAGTCTCAGACTTGGCTGGTCGACTCCTCAGGTCATTTGGGACATACTGAACTGAACATTTTTCACTTTGGAGCCAATGTTGAGATCGTCTTTGATCGCCCATAGCTCCACTCACAGGGGTGAGCGGGGGTCAAGGACGGTGAAAACGTGACCTCCAGGTCAAGGTCTACCCGCATGCAAAGTTTCAAATCGCTGCGAGAATTTTTAATTTTTGGTGTCATTGGAGTACTAGGTGTTAGACTTATAGTCTTTTTACAGCATTTTTGACCAAAAAGGTCATATCATGGTAGGAGTCTCAGACTTGGCTGGTCGACTCCTCAGGTCATTTGGGACATACTGAACTGAACATTTTTCACTTTGGAGCCAATGTTGAGATCGTCTTTGATCGCCCATAGCTCCACTCACAGGGGTGAGCGGGGGTCAAGGACGGTGAAAACGTGACCTCCAGGTCAAGGTCTACCCGCATGCAAAGTTTCAAATCGCTGCGAGAATTTTTAATTTTTGGTGTCATTGGAGTACTAGGTGTTAGACTTATAGTCTTTTTACAGCATTTTTGACCAAAAAGGTCATATCATGGTAGGAGTCTCAGACTTGGCTGGTCGACTCCTCAGGTCATTTGGGACATACTGAACTGAACATTTTTCACTTTGGAGCCAATGTTGAGATCGTCTTTGATCGCCCATAGCTCCACTCACAGGGGTGAGCGGGGGTCAAGGACGGTGAAAACGTGACCTCCAGGTCAAGGTCTACCCGCATGCAAAGTTTCAAATCGCTGCGAGAATTTTTAATTTTTGGTGTCATTGGAGTACTAGGTGTTAGACTTATAGTCTTTTTACAGCATTTTTGACCAAAAAGGTCATATCATGGTAGGAGTCTCAGACTTGGCTGGTCGACTCCTCAGGTCATTTGGGACATACTGAACTGAACATTTTTCACTTTGGAGCCAATGTTGAGATCGTCTTTGATCGCCCATAGCTCCACTCACAGGGGTGAGCGGGGGTCAAGGACGGTGAAAACGTGACCTCCAGGTCAAGGTCTACCCGCATGCAAAGTTTCAAATCGCTGCGAGAATTTTTAATTTTTGGTGTCATTGGAGTACTAGGTGTTAGACTTATAGTCTTTTTACAGCATTTTTGACCAAAAAGGTCATATCATGGTAGGAGTCTCAGACTTGGCTGGTCGACTCCTCAGGTCATTTGGGACATACTGAACTGAACATTTTTCACTTTGGAGCCAATGTTGAGATCGTCTTTGATCGCCCATAGCTCCACTCACAGGGGTGAGCGGGGGTCAAGGACGGTGAAAACGTGACCTCCAGGTCAAGGTCTACCCGCATGCAAAGTTTCAAATCGCTGCGAGAATTTTTAATTTTTGGTGTCATTGGAGTACTAGGTGTTAGACTTATAGTCTTTTTACAGCATTTTTGACCAAAAAGGTCATATCATGGTAGGAGTCTCAGACTTGGCTGGTCGACTCCTCAGGTCATTTGGGACATACTGAACTGAACATTTTTCACTTTGGAGCCAATGTTGAGATCGTCTTTGATCGCCCATAGCTCCACTCACAGGGGTGAGCGGGGGTCAAGGACGGTGAAAACGTGACCTCCAGGTCAAGGTCTACCCGCATGCAAAGTTTCAAATCGCTGCGAGAATTTTTAATTTTTGGTGTCATTGGAGTACTAGGTGTTAGACTTATAGTCTTTTTACAGCATTTTTGACCAAAAAGGTCATATCATGGTAGGAGTCTCAGACTTGGCTGGTCGACTCCTCAGGTCATTTGGGACATACTGAACTGAACATTTTTCACTTTGGAGCCAATGTTGAGATCGTCTTTGATCGCCCATAGCTCCACTCACAGGGGTGAGCGGGGGTCAAGGACGGTGAAAACGTGACCTCCAGGTCAAGGTCTACCCGCATGCAAAGTTTCAAATCGCTGCGAGAATTTTTAATTTTTGGTGTCATTGGAGTACTAGGTGTTAGACTTATAGTCTTTTTACAGCATTTTTGACCAAAAAGGTCATATCATGGTAGGAGTCTCAGACTTGGCTGGTCGACTCCTCAGGTCATTTGGGACATACTGAACTGAACATTTTTCACTTTGGAGCCAATGTTGAGATCGTCTTTGATCGCCCATAGCTCCACTCACAGGGGTGAGCGGGGGTCAAGGACGGTGAAAACGTGACCTCCAGGTCAAGGTCTACCCGCATGCAAAGTTTCAAATCGCTGCGAGAATTTTTAATTTTTGGTGTCATTGGAGTACTAGGTGTTAGACTTATAGTCTTTTTACAGCATTTTTGACCAAAAAGGTCATATCATGGTAGGAGTCTCAGACTTGGCTGGTCGACTCCTCAGGTCATTTGGGACATACTGAACTGAACATTTTTCACTTTGGAGCCAATGTTGAGATCGTCTTTGATCGCCCATAGCTCCACTCACAGGGGTGAGCGGGGGTCAAGGACGGTGAAAACGTGACCTCCAGGTCAAGGTCTACCCGCATGCAAAGTTTCAAATCGCTGCGAGAATTTTTAATTTTTGGTGTCATTGGAGTACTAGGTGTTAGACTTATAGTCTTTTTACAGCATTTTTGACCAAAAAGGTCATATCATGGTAGGAGTCTCAGACTTGGCTGGTCGACTCCTCAGGTCATTTGGGACATACTGAACTGAACATTTTTCACTTTGGAGCCAATGTTGAGATCGTCTTTGATCGCCCATAGCTCCACTCACAGGGGTGAGCGGGGGTCAAGGACGGTGAAAACGTGACCTCCAGGTCAAGGTCTACCCGCATGCAAAGTTTCAAATCGCTGCGAGAATTTTTAATTTTTGGTGTCATTGGAGTACTAGGTGTTAGACTTATAGTCTTTTTACAGCATTTTTGACCAAAAAGGTCATATCATGGTAGGAGTCTCAGACTTGGCTGGTCGACTCCTCAGGTCATTTGGGACATACTGAACTGAACATTTTTCACTTTGGAGCCAATGTTGAGATCGTCTTTGATCGCCCATAGCTCCACTCACAGGGGTGAGCGGGGGTCAAGGACGGTGAAAACGTGACCTCCAGGTCAAGGTCTACCCGCATGCAAAGTTTCAAATCGCTGCGAGAATTTTTAATTTTTGGTGTCATTGGAGTACTAGGTGTTAGACTTATAGTCTTTTTACAGCATTTTTGACCAAAAAGGTCATATCATGGTAGGAGTCTCAGACTTGGCTGGTCGACTCCTCAGGTCATTTGGGACATACTGAACTGAACATTTTTCACTTTGGAGCCAATGTTGAGATCGTCTTTGATCGCCCATAGCTCCACTCACAGGGGTGAGCGGGGGTCAAGGACGGTGAAAACGTGACCTCCAGGTCAAGGTCTACCCGCATGCAAAGTTTCAAATCGCTGCGAGAATTTTTAATTTTTGGTGTCATTGGAGTACTAGGTGTTAGACTTATAGTCTTTTTACAGCATTTTTGACCAAAAAGGTCATATCATGGTAGGAGTCTCAGACTTGGCTGGTCGACTCCTCAGGTCATTTGGGACATACTGAACTGAACATTTTTCACTTTGGAGCCAATGTTGAGATCGTCTTTGATCGCCCATAGCTCCACTCACAGGGGTGAGCGGGGGTCAAGGACGGTGAAAACGTGACCTCCAGGTCAAGGTCTACCCGCATGCAAAGTTTCAAATCGCTGCGAGAATTTTTAATTTTTGGTGTCATTGGAGTACTAGGTGTTAGACTTATAGTCTTTTTACAGCATTTTTGACCAAAAAGGTCATATCATGGTAGGAGTCTCAGACTTGGCTGGTCGACTCCTCAGGTCATTTGGGACATACTGAACTGAACATTTTTCACTTTGGAGCCAATGTTGAGATCGTCTTTGATCGCCCATAGCTCCACTCACAGGGGTGAGCGGGGGTCAAGGACGGTGAAAACGTGACCTCCAGGTCAAGGTCTACCCGCATGCAAAGTTTCAAATCGCTGCGAGAATTTTTAATTTTTGGTGTCATTGGAGTACTAGGTGTTAGACTTATAGTCTTTTTACAGCATTTTTGACCAAAAAGGTCATATCATGGTAGGAGTCTCAGACTTGGCTGGTCGACTCCTCAGGTCATTTGGGACATACTGAACTGAACATTTTTCACTTTGGAGCCAATGTTGAGATCGTCTTTGATCGCCCATAGCTCCACTCACAGGGGTGAGCGGGGGTCAAGGACGGTGAAAACGTGACCTCCAGGTCAAGGTCTACCCGCATGCAAAGTTTCAAATCGCTGCGAGAATTTTTAATTTTTGGTGTCATTGGAGTACTAGGTGTTAGACTTATAGTCTTTTTACAGCATTTTTGACCAAAAAGGTCATATCATGGTAGGAGTCTCAGACTTGGCTGGTCGACTCCTCAGGTCATTTGGGACATACTGAACTGAACATTTTTCACTTTGGAGCCAATGTTGAGATCGTCTTTGATCGCCCATAGCTCCACTCACAGGGGTGAGCGGGGGTCAAGGACGGTGAAAACGTGACCTCCAGGTCAAGGTCTACCCGCATGCAAAGTTTCAAATCGCTGCGAGAATTTTTAATTTTTGGTGTCATTGGAGTACTAGGTGTTAGACTTATAGTCTTTTTACAGCATTTTTGACCAAAAAGGTCATATCATGGTAGGAGTCTCAGACTTGGCTGGTCGACTCCTCAGGTCATTTGGGACATACTGAACTGAACATTTTTCACTTTGGAGCCAATGTTGAGATCGTCTTTGATCGCCCATAGCTCCACTCACAGGGGTGAGCGGGGGTCAAGGACGGTGAAAACGTGACCTCCAGGTCAAGGTCTACCCGCATGCAAAGTTTCAAATCGCTGCGAGAATTTTTAATTTTTGGTGTCATTGGAGTACTAGGTGTTAGACTTATAGTCTTTTTACAGCATTTTTGACCAAAAAGGTCATATCATGGTAGGAGTCTCAGACTTGGCTGGTCGACTCCTCAGGTCATTTGGGACATACTGAACTGAACATTTTTCACTTTGGAGCCAATGTTGAGATCGTCTTTGATCGCCCATAGCTCCACTCACAGGGGTGAGCGGGGGTCAAGGACGGTGAAAACGTGACCTCCAGGTCAAGGTCTACCCGCATGCAAAGTTTCAAATCGCTGCGAGAATTTTTAATTTTTGGTGTCATTGGAGTACTAGGTGTTAGACTTATAGTCTTTTTACAGCATTTTTGACCAAAAAGGTCATATCATGGTAGGAGTCTCAGACTTGGCTGGTCGACTCCTCAGGTCATTTGGGACATACTGAACTGAACATTTTTCACTTTGGAGCCAATGTTGAGATCGTCTTTGATCGCCCATAGCTCCACTCACAGGGGTGAGCGGGGGTCAAGGACGGTGAAAACGTGACCTCCAGGTCAAGGTCTACCCGCATGCAAAGTTTCAAATCGCTGCGAGAATTTTTAATTTTTGGTGTCATTGGAGTACTAGGTGTTAGACTTATAGTCTTTTTACAGCATTTTTGACCAAAAAGGTCATATCATGGTAGGAGTCTCAGACTTGGCTGGTCGACTCCTCAGGTCATTTGGGACATACTGAACTGAACATTTTTCACTTTGGAGCCAATGTTGAGATCGTCTTTGATCGCCCATAGCTCCACTCACAGGGGTGAGCGGGGGTCAAGGACGGTGAAAACGTGACCTCCAGGTCAAGGTCTACCCGCATGCAAAGTTTCAAATCGCTGCGAGAATTTTTAATTTTTGGTGTCATTGGAGTACTAGGTGTTAGACTTATAGTCTTTTTACAGCATTTTTGACCAAAAAGGTCATATCATGGTAGGAGTCTCAGACTTGGCTGGTCGACTCCTCAGGTCATTTGGGACATACTGAACTGAACATTTTTCACTTTGGAGCCAATGTTGAGATCGTCTTTGATCGCCCATAGCTCCACTCACAGGGGTGAGCGGGGGTCAAGGACGGTGAAAACGTGACCTCCAGGTCAAGGTCTACCCGCATGCAAAGTTTCAAATCGCTGCGAGAATTTTTAATTTTTGGTGTCATTGGAGTACTAGGTGTTAGACTTATAGTCTTTTTACAGCATTTTTGACCAAAAAGGTCATATCATGGTAGGAGTCTCAGACTTGGCTGGTCGACTCCTCAGGTCATTTGGGACATACTGAACTGAACATTTTTCACTTTGGAGCCAATGTTGAGATCGTCTTTGATCGCCCATAGCTCCACTCACAGGGGTGAGCGGGGGTCAAGGACGGTGAAAACGTGACCTCCAGGTCAAGGTCTACCCGCATGCAAAGTTTCAAATCGCTGCGAGAATTTTTAATTTTTGGTGTCATTGGAGTACTAGGTGTTAGACTTATAGTCTTTTTACAGCATTTTTGACCAAAAAGGTCATATCATGGTAGGAGTCTCAGACTTGGCTGGTCGACTCCTCAGGTCATTTGGGACATACTGAACTGAACATTTTTCACTTTGGAGCCAATGTTGAGATCGTCTTTGATCGCCCATAGCTCCACTCACAGGGGTGAGCGGGGGTCAAGGACGGTGAAAACGTGACCTCCAGGTCAAGGTCTACCCGCATGCAAAGTTTCAAATCGCTGCGAGAATTTTTAATTTTTGGTGTCATTGGAGTACTAGGTGTTAGACTTATAGTCTTTTTACAGCATTTTTGACCAAAAAGGTCATATCATGGTAGGAGTCTCAGACTTGGCTGGTCGACTCCTCAGGTCATTTGGGACATACTGAACTGAACATTTTTCACTTTGGAGCCAATGTTGAGATCGTCTTTGATCGCCCATAGCTCCACTCACAGGGGTGAGCGGGGGTCAAGGACGGTGAAAACGTGACCTCCAGGTCAAGGTCTACCCGCATGCAAAGTTTCAAATCGCTGCGAGAATTTTTAATTTTTGGTGTCATTGGAGTACTAGGTGTTAGACTTATAGTCTTTTTACAGCATTTTTGACCAAAAAGGTCATATCATGGTAGGAGTCTCAGACTTGGCTGGTCGACTCCTCAGGTCATTTGGGACATACTGAACTGAACATTTTTCACTTTGGAGCCAATGTTGAGATCGTCTTTGATCGCCCATAGCTCCACTCACAGGGGTGAGCGGGGGTCAAGGACGGTGAAAACGTGACCTCCAGGTCAAGGTCTACCCGCATGCAAAGTTTCAAATCGCTGCGAGAATTTTTAATTTTTGGTGTCATTGGAGTACTAGGTGTTAGACTTATAGTCTTTTTACAGCATTTTTGACCAAAAAGGTCATATCATGGTAGGAGTCTCAGACTTGGCTGGTCGACTCCTCAGGTCATTTGGGACATACTGAACTGAACATTTTTCACTTTGGAGCCAATGTTGAGATCGTCTTTGATCGCCCATAGCTCCACTCACAGGGGTGAGCGGGGGTCAAGGACGGTGAAAACGTGACCTCCAGGTCAAGGTCTACCCGCATGCAAAGTTTCAAATCGCTGCGAGAATTTTTAATTTTTGGTGTCATTGGAGTACTAGGTGTTAGACTTATAGTCTTTTTACAGCATTTTTGACCAAAAAGGTCATATCATGGTAGGAGTCTCAGACTTGGCTGGTCGACTCCTCAGGTCATTTGGGACATACTGAACTGAACATTTTTCACTTTGGAGCCAATGTTGAGATCGTCTTTGATCGCCCATAGCTCCACTCACAGGGGTGAGCGGGGGTCAAGGACGGTGAAAACGTGACCTCCAGGTCAAGGTCTACCCGCATGCAAAGTTTCAAATCGCTGCGAGAATTTTTAATTTTTGGTGTCATTGGAGTACTAGGTGTTAGACTTATAGTCTTTTTACAGCATTTTTGACCAAAAAGGTCATATCATGGTAGGAGTCTCAGACTTGGCTGGTCGACTCCTCAGGTCATTTGGGACATACTGAACTGAACATTTTTCACTTTGGAGCCAATGTTGAGATCGTCTTTGATCGCCCATAGCTCCACTCACAGGGGTGAGCGGGGGTCAAGGACGGTGAAAACGTGACCTCCAGGTCAAGGTCTACCCGCATGCAAAGTTTCAAATCGCTGCGAGAATTTTTAATTTTTGGTGTCATTGGAGTACTAGGTGTTAGACTTATAGTCTTTTTACAGCATTTTTGACCAAAAAGGTCATATCATGGTAGGAGTCTCAGACTTGGCTGGTCGACTCCTCAGGTCATTTGGGACATACTGAACTGAACATTTTTCACTTTGGAGCCAATGTTGAGATCGTCTTTGATCGCCCATAGCTCCACTCACAGGGGTGAGCGGGGGTCAAGGACGGTGAAAACGTGACCTCCAGGTCAAGGTCTACCCGCATGCAAAGTTTCAAATCGCTGCGAGAATTTTTAATTTTTGGTGTCATTGGAGTACTAGGTGTTAGACTTATAGTCTTTTTACAGCATTTTTGACCAAAAAGGTCATATCATGGTAGGAGTCTCAGACTTGGCTGGTCGACTCCTCAGGTCATTTGGGACATACTGAACTGAACATTTTTCACTTTGGAGCCAATGTTGAGATCGTCTTTGATCGCCCATAGCTCCACTCACAGGGGTGAGCGGGGGTCAAGGACGGTGAAAACGTGACCTCCAGGTCAAGGTCTACCCGCATGCAAAGTTTCAAATCGCTGCGAGAATTTTTAATTTTTGGTGTCATTGGAGTACTAGGTGTTAGACTTATAGTCTTTTTACAGCATTTTTGACCAAAAAGGTCATATCATGGTAGGAGTCTCAGACTTGGCTGGTCGACTCCTCAGGTCATTTGGGACATACTGAACTGAACATTTTTCACTTTGGAGCCAATGTTGAGATCGTCTTTGATCGCCCATAGCTCCACTCACAGGGGTGAGCGGGGGTCAAGGACGGTGAAAACGTGACCTCCAGGTCAAGGTCTACCCGCATGCAAAGTTTCAAATCGCTGCGAGAATTTTTAATTTTTGGTGTCATTGGAGTACTAGGTGTTAGACTTATAGTCTTTTTACAGCATTTTTGACCAAAAAGGTCATATCATGGTAGGAGTCTCAGACTTGGCTGGTCGACTCCTCAGGTCATTTGGGACATACTGAACTGAACATTTTTCACTTTGGAGCCAATGTTGAGATCGTCTTTGATCGCCCATAGCTCCACTCACAGGGGTGAGCGGGGGTCAAGGACGGTGAAAACGTGACCTCCAGGTCAAGGTCTACCCGCATGCAAAGTTTCAAATCGCTGCGAGAATTTTTAATTTTTGGTGTCATTGGAGTACTAGGTGTTAGACTTATAGTCTTTTTACAGCATTTTTGACCAAAAAGGTCATATCATGGTAGGAGTCTCAGACTTGGCTGGTCGACTCCTCAGGTCATTTGGGACATACTGAACTGAACATTTTTCACTTTGGAGCCAATGTTGAGATCGTCTTTGATCGCCCATAGCTCCACTCACAGGGGTGAGCGGGGGTCAAGGACGGTGAAAACGTGACCTCCAGGTCAAGGTCTACCCGCATGCAAAGTTTCAAATCGCTGCGAGAATTTTAATTTTTGGTGTCATTGGAGTACTAGGTGTTAGACTTATAGTCTTTTTACAGCATTTTTGACCAAAAAGGTCATATCATGGTAGGAGTCTCAGACTTGGCTGGTCGACTCCTCAGGTCATTTGGGACATACTGAACTGAACATTTTTCACTTTGGAGCCAATGTTGAGATCGTCTTTGATCGCCCATAGCTCCACTCACAGGGGTGAGCGGGGGTCAAGGACGGTGAAAACGTGACCTCCAGGTCAAGGTCTACCCGCATGCAAAGTTTCAAATCGCTGCGAGAATTTTTAATTTTTGGTGTCATTGGAGTACTAGGTGTTAGACTTATAGTCTTTTTACAGCATTTTTGACCAAAAAGGTCATATCATGGTAGGAGTCTCAGACTTGGCTGGTCGACTCCTCAGGTCATTTGGGACATACTGAACTGAACATTTTTCACTTTGGAGCCAATGTTGAGATCGTCTTTGATCGCCCATAGCTCCACTCACAGGGGTGAGCGGGGGTCAAGGACGGTGAAAACGTGACCTCCAGGTCAAGGTCTACCCGCATGC
>NW_025964128.1:0-30568 GCF_023055435.1 Haliotis rufescens | reverse complement strand
TTTCAATGCGCTGCGACAACTTTGACATCCGAGTGGCATTTGAGTGCCAGGTGTTAGCCTTACCTGCATTTTCGACCAAAAATGTCAAATCGCCGTAGGAGTCTCAGACTTTGCAGGACGACTCCTTAGGTCAAATGGAGCATTCTCAACGAAACATTTTTCACTTTGGAGCCAATGTTACAGTTGGATAATGGAGCCCATAGCTCCGCTCACAGAGGTGATCTGGGGTCAAGAACGGTGGAAACGTGACCTCCAGGTCAAGGTCTACCCGCATGCAAAATTTCAATGCGCTGCGACAACTTTGACATCCGAGTGGCATTTGAGTGCCAGGTGTTAGCCTTACCTGCATTTTCGACCAAAAATGTCAAATCGCCGTAGGAGTCTCAGACTTTGCAGGACGACTCCTTAGGTCAAATGGAGCATTCTCAACGAAACATTTTTCACTTTGGAGCCAATGTTACAGTTGGATAATGGAGCCCATAGCTCCGCTCACAGAGGTGATCTGGGGTCAAGAACGGTGGAAACGTGACCTCCAGGTCAAGGTCTACCCGCATGCAAAATTTCAATGCGCTGCGACAACTTTGACATCCGAGTGGCATTTGAGTGCCAGGTGTTAGCCTTACCTGCATTTTCGACCAAAAATGTCAAATCGCCGTAGGAGTCTCAGACTTTGCAGGACGACTCCTTAGGTCAAATGGAGCATTCTCAACGAAACATTTTTCACTTTGGAGCCAATGTTACAGTTGGATAATGGAGCCCATAGCTCCGCTCACAGAGGTGATCTGGGTCAAGAACGGTGGAAACGTGACCTCCAGGTCAAGGTCTACCCGCATGCAAAATTTCAATGCGCTGCGACAACTTTGACATCCGAGTGGCATTTGAGTGCCAGGTGTTAGCCTTACCTGCATTTTCGACCAAAAATGTCAAATCGCCGTAGGAGTCTCAGACTTTGCAGGACGACTCCTTAGGTCAAATGGAGCATTCTCAACGAAACATTTTTCACTTTGGAGCCAATGTTACAGTTGGATAATGGAGCCCATAGCTCCGCTCACAGAGGTGATCTGGGGTCAAGAACGGTGGAAACGTGACCTCCAGGTCAAGGTCTACCCGCATGCAAAATTTCAATGCGCTGCGACAACTTTGACATCCGAGTGGCATTTGAGTGCCAGGTGTTAGCCTTACCTGCATTTTCGACCAAAAATGTCAAATCGCCGTAGGAGTCTCAGACTTTGCAGGACGACTCCTTAGGTCAAATGGAGCATTCTCAACGAAACATTTTTCACTTTGGAGCCAATGTTACAGTTGGATAATGGAGCCCATAGCTCCGCTCACAGAGGTGATCTGGGGTCAAGAACGGTGGAAACGTGACCTCCAGGTCAAGGTCTACCCGCATGCAAAATTTCAATGCGCTGCGACAACTTTGACATCCGAGTGGCATTTGAGTGCCAGGTGTTAGCCTTACCTGCATTTTCGACCAAAAATGTCAAATCGCCGTAGGAGTCTCAGACTTTGCAGGACGACTCCTTAGGTCAAATGGAGCATTCTCAACGAAACATTTTTCACTTTGGAGCCAATGTTACAGTTGGATAATGGAGCCCATAGCTCCGCTCACAGAGGTGATCTGGGGTCAAGAACGGTGGAAACGTGACCTCCAGGTCAAGGTCTACCCGCATGCAAAATTTCAATGCGCTGCGACAACTTTGACATCCGAGTGGCATTTGAGTGCCAGGTGTTAGCCTTACCTGCATTTTCGACCAAAAATGTCAAATCGCCGTAGGAGTCTCAGACTTTGCAGGACGACTCCTTAGGTCAAATGGAGCATTCTCAACGAAACATTTTTCACTTTGGAGCCAATGTTACAGTTGGATAATGGAGCCCATAGCTCCGCTCACAGAGGTGATCTGGGGTCAAGAACGGTGGAAACGTGACCTCCAGGTCAAGGTCTACCCGCATGCAAAATTTCAATGCGCTGCGACAACTTTGACATCCGAGTGGCATTTGAGTGCCAGGTGTTAGCCTTACCTGCATTTTCGACCAAAAATGTCAAATCGCCGTAGGAGTCTCAGACTTTGCAGGACGACTCCTTAGGTCAAATGGAGCATTCTCAACGAAACATTTTTCACTTTGGAGCCAATGTTACAGTTGGATAATGGAGCCCATAGCTCCGCTCACAGAGGTGATCTGGGGTCAAGAACGGTGGAAACGTGACCTCCAGGTCAAGGTCTACCCGCATGCAAAATTTCAATGCGCTGCGACAACTTTGACATCCGAGTGGCATTTGAGTGCCAGGTGTTAGCCTTACCTGCATTTTCGACCAAAAATGTCAAATCGCCGTAGGAGTCTCAGACTTTGCAGGACGACTCCTTAGGTCAAATGGAGCATTCTCAACGAAACATTTTTCACTTTGGAGCCAATGTTACAGTTGGATAATGGAGCCCATAGCTCCGCTCACAGAGGTGATCTGGGGTCAAGAACGGTGGAAACGTGACCTCCAGGTCAAGGTCTACCCGCATGCAAAATTTCAATGCGCTGCGACAACTTTGACATCCGAGTGGCATTTGAGTGCCAGGTGTTAGCCTTACCTGCATTTTCGACCAAAAATGTCAAATCGCCGTAGGAGTCTCAGACTTTGCAGGACGACTCCTTAGGTCAAATGGAGCATTCTCAACGAAACATTTTTCACTTTGGAGCCAATGTTACAGTTGGATAATGGAGCCCATAGCTCCGCTCACAGAGGTGATCTGGGGTCAAGAACGGTGGAAACGTGACCTCCAGGTCAAGGTCTACCCGCATGCAAAATTTCAATGCGCTGCGACAACTTTGACATCCGAGTGGCATTTGAGTGCCAGGTGTTAGCCTTACCTGCATTTTCGACCAAAAATGTCAAATCGCCGTAGGAGTCTCAGACTTTGCAGGACGACTCCTTAGGTCAAATGGAGCATTCTCAACGAAACATTTTTCACTTTGGAGCCAATGTTACAGTTGGATAATGGAGCCCATAGCTCCGCTCACAGAGGTGATCTGGGGTCAAGAACGGTGGAAACGTGACCTCCAGGTCAGGTCTACCCGCATGCAAAATTTCAATGCGCTGCGACAACTTTGACATCCGAGTGGCATTTGAGTGCCAGGTGTTAGCCTTACCTGCATTTTCGACCAAAAATGTCAAATCGCCGTAGGAGTCTCAGACTTTGCAGGACGACTCCTTAGGTCAAATGGAGCATTCTCAACGAAACATTTTTCACTTTGGAGCCAATGTTACAGTTGGATAATGGAGCCCATAGCTCCGCTCACAGAGGTGATCTGGGGTCAAGAACGGTGGAAACGTGACCTCCAGGTCAAGGTCTACCCGCATGCAAAATTTCAATGCGCTGCGACAACTTTGACATCCGAGTGGCATTTGAGTGCCAGGTGTTAGCCTTACCTGCATTTTCGACCAAAAATGTCAAATCGCCGTAGGAGTCTCAGACTTTGCAGGACGACTCCTTAGGTCAAATGGAGCATTCTCAACGAAACATTTTTCACTTTGGAGCCAATGTTACAGTTGGATAATGGAGCCCATAGCTCCGCTCACAGAGGTGATCTGGGGTCAAGAACGGTGGAAACGTGACCTCCAGGTCAAGGTCTACCCGCATGCAAAATTTCAATGCGCTGCGACAACTTTGACATCCGAGTGGCATTTGAGTGCCAGGTGTTAGCCTTACCTGCATTTTCGACCAAAAATGTCAAATCGCCGTAGGAGTCTCAGACTTTGCAGGACGACTCCTTAGGTCAAATGGAGCATTCTCAACGAAACATTTTTCACTTTGGAGCCAATGTTACAGTTGGATAATGGAGCCCATAGCTCCGCTCACAGAGGTGATCTGGGGTCAAGAACGGTGGAAACGTGACCTCCAGGTCAAGGTCTACCCGCATGCAAAATTTCAATGCGCTGCGACAACTTTGACATCCGAGTGGCATTTGAGTGCCAGGTGTTAGCCTTACCTGCATTTTCGACCAAAAATGTCAAATCGCCGTAGGAGTCTCAGACTTTGCAGGACGACTCCTTAGGTCAAATGGAGCATTCTCAACGAAACATTTTTCACTTTGGAGCCAATGTTACAGTTGGATAATGGAGCCCATAGCTCCGCTCACAGAGGTGATCTGGGGTCAAGAACGGTGGAAACGTGACCTCCAGGTCAAGGTCTACCCGCATGCAAAATTTCAATGCGCTGCGACAACTTTGACATCCGAGTGGCATTTGAGTGCCAGGTGTTAGCCTTACCTGCATTTTCGACCAAAAATGTCAAATCGCCGTAGGAGTCTCAGACTTTGCAGGACGACTCCTTAGGTCAAATGGAGCATTCTCAACGAAACATTTTTCACTTTGGAGCCAATGTTACAGTTGGATAATGGAGCCCATAGCTCCGCTCACAGAGGTGATCTGGGGTCAAGAACGGTGGAAACGTGACCTCCAGGTCAAGGTCTACCCGCATGCAAAATTTCAATGCGCTGCGACAACTTTGACATCCGAGTGGCATTTGAGTGCCAGGTGTTAGCCTTACCTGCATTTTCGACCAAAAATGTCAAATCGCCGTAGGAGTCTCAGACTTTGCAGGACGACTCCTTAGGTCAAATGGAGCATTCTCAACGAAACATTTTTCACTTTGGAGCCAATGTTACAGTTGGATAATGGAGCCCATAGCTCCGCTCACAGAGGTGATCTGGGGTCAAGAACGGTGGAAACGTGACCTCCAGGTCAAGGTCTACCCGCATGCAAAATTTCAATGCGCTGCGACAACTTTGACATCCGAGTGGCATTTGAGTGCCAGGTGTTAGCCTTACCTGCATTTTC
This sequence comes from Haliotis rufescens, assembly GCF_023055435.1. Lineage (NCBI taxonomy): Eukaryota > Metazoa > Mollusca > Gastropoda > Lepetellida > Haliotidae > Haliotis > Haliotis rufescens. Next base: position 25,737 of record NW_025964128.1, on the reverse strand, counting down.
GACCAAAAATGTCAAATCGCCGTAGGAGTCTCAGACTTTGCAGGACGACTCCTTAGGTCAAATGGAGCATTCTCAACGAAACATTTTTCACTTTGGAGCCAATGTTACAGTTGGATAATGGAGCCCATAGCTCCGCTCACAGAGGTGATCTGGGGTCAAGAACGGTGGAAACGTGACCTCCAGGTCAAGGTCTACCCGCATGCAAAATTTCAATGCGCTGCGACAACTTTGACATCCGAGTGGCATTTGAGTGCCAGGTGTTAGCCTTACCTGCATTTTCGACCAAAATGTCAAATCGCCGTAGGAGTCTCAGACTTTGCAGGACGACTCCTTAGGTCAAATGGAGCATTCTCAACGAAACATTTTTCACTTTGGAGCCAATGTTACAGTTGGATAATGGAGCCCATAGCTCCGCTCACAGAGGTGATCTGGGGTCAAGAACGGTGGAAACGTGACCTCCAGGTCAAGGTCTACCCGCATGCAAAATTTCAATGCGCTGCGACAACTTTGACATCCGAGTGGCATTTGAGTGCCAGGTGTTAGCCTTACCTGCATTTTCGACCAAAAATGTCAAATCGCCGTAGGAGTCTCAGACTTTGCAGGACGACTCCTTAGGTCAAATGGAGCATTCTCAACGAAACATTTTTCACTTTGGAGCCAATGTTACAGTTGGATAATGGAGCCCATAGCTCCGCTCACAGAGGTGATCTGGGGTCAAGAACGGTGGAAACGTGACCTCCAGGTCAAGGTCTACCCGCATGCAAAATTTCAATGCGCTGCGACAACTTTGACATCCGAGTGGCATTTGAGTGCCAGGTGTTAGCCTTACCTGCATTTTCGACCAAAAATGTCAAATCGCCGTAGGAGTCTCAGACTTTGCAGGACGACTCCTTAGGTCAAATGGAGCATTCTCAACGAAACATTTTTCACTTTGGAGCCAATGTTACAGTTGGATAATGGAGCCCATAGCTCCGCTCACAGAGGTGATCTGGGGTCAAGAACGGTGGAAACGTGACCTCCAGGTCAAGGTCTACCCGCATGCAAAATTTCAATGCGCTGCGACAACTTTGACATCCGAGTGGCATTTGAGTGCCAGGTGTTAGCCTTACCTGCATTTTCGACCAAAAATGTCAAATCGCCGTAGGAGTCTCAGACTTTGCAGGACGACTCCTTAGGTCAAATGGAGCATTCTCAACGAAACATTTTTCACTTTGGAGCCAATGTTACAGTTGGATAATGGAGCCCATAGCTCCGCTCACAGAGGTGATCTGGGGTCAAGAACGGTGGAAACGTGACCTCCAGGTCAAGGTCTACCCGCATGCAAAATTTCAATGCGCTGCGACAACTTTGACATCCGAGTGGCATTTGAGTGCCAGGTGTTAGCCTTACCTGCATTTTCGACCAAAAATGTCAAATCGCCGTAGGAGTCTCAGACTTTGCAGGACGACTCCTTAGGTCAAATGGAGCATTCTCAACGAAACATTTTTCACTTTGGAGCCAATGTTACAGTTGGATAATGGAGCCCATAGCTCCGCTCACAGAGGTGATCTGGGGTCAAGAACGGTGGAAACGTGACCTCCAGGTCAAGGTCTACCCGCATGCAAAATTTCAATGCGCTGCGACAACTTTGACATCCGAGTGGCATTTGAGTGCCAGGTGTTAGCCTTACCTGCATTTTCGACCAAAAATGTCAAATCGCCGTAGGAGTCTCAGACTTTGCAGGACGACTCCTTAGGTCAAATGGAGCATTCTCAACGAAACATTTTTCACTTTGGAGCCAATGTTACAGTTGGATAATGGAGCCCATAGCTCCGCTCACAGAGGTGATCTGGGGTCAAGAACGGTGGAAACGTGACCTCCAGGTCAAGGTCTACCCGCATGCAAAATTTCAATGCGCTGCGACAACTTTGACATCCGAGTGGCATTTGAGTGCCAGGTGTTAGCCTTACCTGCATTTTCGACCAAAAATGTCAAATCGCCGTAGGAGTCTCAGACTTTGCAGGACGACTCCTTAGGTCAAATGGAGCATTCTCAACGAAACATTTTTCACTTTGGAGCCAATGTTACAGTTGGATAATGGAGCCCATAGCTCCGCTCACAGAGGTGATCTGGGGTCAAGAACGGTGGAAACGTGACCTCCAGGTCAAGGTCTACCCGCATGCAAAATTTCAATGCGCTGCGACAACTTTGACATCCGAGTGGCATTTGAGTGCCAGGTGTTAGCCTTACCTGCATTTTCGACCAAAAATGTCAAATCGCCGTAGGAGTCTCAGACTTTGCAGGACGACTCCTTAGGTCAAATGGAGCATTCTCAACGAAACATTTTTCACTTTGGAGCCAATGTTACAGTTGGATAATGGAGCCCATAGCTCCGCTCACAGAGGTGATCTGGGGTCAAGAACGGTGGAAACGTGACCTCCAGGTCAAGGTCTACCCGCATGCAAAATTTCAATGCGCTGCGACAACTTTGACATCCGAGTGGCATTTGAGTGCCAGGTGTTAGCCTTACCTGCATTTTCGACCAAAAATGTCAAATCGCCGTAGGAGTCTCAGACTTTGCAGGACGACTCCTTAGGTCAAATGGAGCATTCTCAACGAAACATTTTTCACTTTGGAGCCAATGTTACAGTTGGATAATGGAGCCCATAGCTCCGCTCACAGAGGTGATCTGGGGTCAAGAACGGTGGAAACGTGACCTCCAGGTCAAGGTCTACCCGCATGCAAAATTTCAATGCGCTGCGACAACTTTGACATCCGAGTGGCATTTGAGTGCCAGGTGTTAGCCTTACCTGCATTTTCGACCAAAAATGTCAAATCGCCGTAGGAGTCTCAGACTTTGCAGGACGACTCCTTAGGTCAAATGGAGCATTCTCAACGAAACATTTTTCACTTTGGAGCCAATGTTACAGTTGGATAATGGAGCCCATAGCTCCGCTCACAGAGGTGATCTGGGGTCAAGAACGGTGGAAACGTGACCTCCAGGTCAAGGTCTACCCGCATGCAAAATTTCAATGCGCTGCGACAACTTTGACATCCGAGTGGCATTTGAGTGCCAGGTGTTAGCCTTACCTGCATTTTCGACCAAAAATGTCAAATCGCCGTAGGAGTCTCAGACTTTGCAGGACGACTCCTTAGGTCAAATGGAGCATTCTCAACGAAACATTTTTCACTTTGGAGCCAATGTTACAGTTGGATAATGGAGCCCATAGCTCCGCTCACAGAGGTGATCTGGGGTCAAGAACGGTGGAAACGTGACCTCCAGGTCAAGGTCTACCCGCATGCAAAATTTCAATGCGCTGCGACAACTTTGACATCCGAGTGGCATTTGAGTGCCAGGTGTTAGCCTTACCTGCATTTTCGACCAAAAATGTCAAATCGCCGTAGGAGTCTCAGACTTTGCAGGACGACTCCTTAGGTCAAATGGAGCATTCTCAACGAAACATTTTTCACTTTGGAGCCAATGTTACAGTTGGATAATGGAGCCCATAGCTCCGCTCACAGAGGTGATCTGGGGTCAAGAACGGTGGAAACGTGACCTCCAGGTCAAGGTCTACCCGCATGCAAAATTTCAATGCGCTGCGACAACTTTGACATCCGAGTGGCATTTGAGTGCCAGGTGTTAGCCTTACCTGCATTTTCGACCAAAAATGTCAAATCGCCGTAGGAGTCTCAGACTTTGCAGGACGACTCCTTAGGTCAAATGGAGCATTCTCAACGAAACATTTTTCACTTTGGAGCCAATGTTACAGTTGGATAATGGAGCCCATAGCTCCGCTCACAGAGGTGATCTGGGGTCAAGAACGGTGGAAACGTGACCTCCAGGTCAAGGTCTACCCGCATGCAAAATTTCAATGCGCTGCGACAACTTTGACATCCGAGTGGCATTTGAGTGCCAGGTGTTAGCCTTACCTGCATTTTCGACCAAAAATGTCAAATCGCCGTAGGAGTCTCAGACTTTGCAGGACGACTCCTTAGGTCAAATGGAGCATTCTCAACGAAACATTTTTCACTTTGGAGCCAATGTTACAGTTGGATAATGGAGCCCATAGCTCCGCTCACAGAGGTGATCTGGGGTCAAGAACGGTGGAAACGTGACCTCCAGGTCAAGGTCTACCCGCATGCAAAATTTCAATGCGCTGCGACAACTTTGACATCCGAGTGGCATTTGAGTGCCAGGTGTTAGCCTTACCTGCATTTTCGACCAAAAATGTCAAATCGCCGTAGGAGTCTCAGACTTTGCAGGACGACTCCTTAGGTCAAATGGAGCATTCTCAACGAAACATTTTTCACTTTGGAGCCAATGTTACAGTTGGATAATGGAGCCCATAGCTCCGCTCACAGAGGTGATCTGGGGTCAAGAACGGTGGAAACGTGACCTCCAGGTCAAGGTCTACCCGCATGCAAAATTTCAATGCGCTGCGACAACTTTGACATCCGAGTGGCATTTGAGTGCCAGGTGTTAGCCTTACCTGCATTTTCGACCAAAAATGTCAAATCGCCGTAGGAGTCTCAGACTTTGCAGGACGACTCCTTAGGTCAAATGGAGCATTCTCAACGAAACATTTTTCACTTTGGAGCCAATGTTACAGTTGGATAATGGAGCCCATAGCTCCGCTCACAGAGGTGATCTGGGGTCAAGAACGGTGGAAACGTGACCTCCAGGTCAAGGTCTACCCGCATGCAAAATTTCAATGCGCTGCGACAACTTTGACATCCGAGTGGCATTTGAGTGCCAGGTGTTAGCCTTACCTGCATTTTCGACCAAAAATGTCAAATCGCCGTAGGAGTCTCAGACTTTGCAGGACGACTCCTTAGGTCAAATGGAGCATTCTCAACGAAACATTTTTCACTTTGGAGCCAATGTTACAGTTGGATAATGGAGCCCATAGCTCCGCTCACAGAGGTGATCTGGGGTCAAGAACGGTGGAAACGTGACCTCCAGGTCAAGGTCTACCCGCATGCAAAATTTCAATGCGCTGCGACAACTTTGACATCCGAGTGGCATTTGAGTGCCAGGTGTTAGCCTTACCTGCATTTTCGACCAAAAATGTCAAATCGCCGTAGGAGTCTCAGACTTTGCAGGACGACTCCTTAGGTCAAATGGAGCATTCTCAACGAAACATTTTTCACTTTGGAGCCAATGTTACAGTTGGATAATGGAGCCCATAGCTCCGCTCACAGAGGTGATCTGGGGTCAAGAACGGTGGAAACGTGACCTCCAGGTCAAGGTCTACCCGCATGCAAAATTTCAATGCGCTGCGACAACTTTGACATCCGAGTGGCATTTGAGTGCCAGGTGTTAGCCTTACCTGCATTTTCGACCAAAAATGTCAAATCGCCGTAGGAGTCTCAGACTTTGCAGGACGACTCCTTAGGTCAAATGGAGCATTCTCAACGAAACATTTTTCACTTTGGAGCCAATGTTACAGTTGGATAATGGAGCCCATAGCTCCGCTCACAGAGGTGATCTGGGGTCAAGAACGGTGGAAACGTGACCTCCAGGTCAAGGTCTACCCGCATGCAAAATTTCAATGCGCTGCGACAACTTTGACATCCGAGTGGCATTTGAGTGCCAGGTGTTAGCCTTACCTGCATTTTCGACCAAAAATGTCAAATCGCCGTAGGAGTCTCAGACTTTGCAGGACGACTCCTTAGGTCAAATGGAGCATTCTCAACGAAACATTTTTCACTTTGGAGCCAATGTTACAGTTGGATAATGGAGCCCATAGCTCCGCTCACAGAGGTGATCTGGGGTCAAGAACGGTGGAAACGTGACCTCCAGGTCAAGGTCTACCCGCATGCAAAATTTCAATGCGCTGCGACAACTTTGACATCCGAGTGGCATTTGAGTGCCAGGTGTTAGCCTTACCTGCATTTTCGACCAAAAATGTCAAATCGCCGTAGGAGTCTCAGACTTTGCAGGACGACTCCTTAGGTCAAATGGAGCATTCTCAACGAAACATTTTTCACTTTGGAGCCAATGTTACAGTTGGATAATGGAGCCCATAGCTCCGCTCACAGAGGTGATCTGGGGTCAAGAACGGTGGAAACGTGACCTCCAGGTCAAGGTCTACCCGCATGCAAAATTTCAATGCGCTGCGACAACTTTGACATCCGAGTGGCATTTGAGTGCCAGGTGTTAGCCTTACCTGCATTTTCGACCAAAAATGTCAAATCGCCGTAGGAGTCTCAGACTTTGCAGGACGACTCCTTAGGTCAAATGGAGCATTCTCAACGAAACATTTTTCACTTTGGAGCCAATGTTACAGTTGGATAATGGAGCCCATAGCTCCGCTCACAGAGGTGATCTGGGGTCAAGAACGGTGGAAACGTGACCTCCAGGTCAAGGTCTACCCGCATGCAAAATTTCAATGCGCTGCGACAACTTTGACATCCGAGTGGCATTTGAGTGCCAGGTGTTAGCCTTACCTGCATTTTCGACCAAAAATGTCAAATCGCCGTAGGAGTCTCAGACTTTGCAGGACGACTCCTTAGGTCAAATGGAGCATTCTCAACGAAACATTTTTCACTTTGGAGCCAATGTTACAGTTGGATAATGGAGCCCATAGCTCCGCTCACAGAGGTGATCTGGGGTCAAGAACGGTGGAAACGTGACCTCCAGGTCAAGGTCTACCCGCATGCAAAATTTCAATGCGCTGCGACAACTTTGACATCCGAGTGGCATTTGAGTGCCAGGTGTTAGCCTTACCTGCATTTTCGACCAAAAATGTCAAATCGCCGTAGGAGTCTCAGACTTTGCAGGACGACTCCTTAGGTCAAATGGAGCATTCTCAACGAAACATTTTTCACTTTGGAGCCAATGTTACAGTTGGATAATGGAGCCCATAGCTCCGCTCACAGAGGTGATCTGGGGTCAAGAACGGTGGAAACGTGACCTCCAGGTCAAGGTCTACCCGCATGCAAAATTTCAATGCGCTGCGACAACTTTGACATCCGAGTGGCATTTGAGTGCCAGGTGTTAGCCTTACCTGCATTTTCGACCAAAAATGTCAAATCGCCGTAGGAGTCTCAGACTTTGCAGGACGACTCCTTAGGTCAAATGGAGCATTCTCAACGAAACATTTTTCACTTTGGAGCCAATGTTACAGTTGGATAATGGAGCCCATAGCTCCGCTCACAGAGGTGATCTGGGGTCAAGAACGGTGGAAACGTGACCTCCAGGTCAAGGTCTACCCGCATGCAAAATTTCAATGCGCTGCGACAACTTTGACATCCGAGTGGCATTTGAGTGCCAGGTGTTAGCCTTACCTGCATTTTCGACCAAAAATGTCAAATCGCCGTAGGAGTCTCAGACTTTGCAGGACGACTCCTTAGGTCAAATGGAGCATTCTCAACGAAACATTTTTCACTTTGGAGCCAATGTTACAGTTGGATAATGGAGCCCATAGCTCCGCTCACAGAGGTGATCTGGGGTCAAGAACGGTGGAAACGTGACCTCCAGGTCAAGGTCTACCCGCATGCAAAATTTCAATGCGCTGCGACAACTTTGACATCCGAGTGGCATTTGAGTGCCAGGTGTTAGCCTTACCTGCATTTTCGACCAAAAATGTCAAATCGCCGTAGGAGTCTCAGACTTTGCAGGACGACTCCTTAGGTCAAATGGAGCATTCTCAACGAAACATTTTTCACTTTGGAGCCAATGTTACAGTTGGATAATGGAGCCCATAGCTCCGCTCACAGAGGTGATCTGGGGTCAAGAACGGTGGAAACGTGACCTCCAGGTCAAGGTCTACCCGCATGCAAAATTTCAATGCGCTGCGACAACTTTGACATCCGAGTGGCATTTGAGTGCCAGGTGTTAGCCTTACCTGCATTTTCGACCAAAAATGTCAAATCGCCGTAGGAGTCTCAGACTTTGCAGGACGACTCCTTAGGTCAAATGGAGCATTCTCAACGAAACATTTTTCACTTTGGAGCCAATGTTACAGTTGGATAATGGAGCCCATAGCTCCGCTCACAGAGGTGATCTGGGGTCAAGAACGGTGGAAACGTGACCTCCAGGTCAAGGTCTACCCGCATGCAAAATTTCAATGCGCTGCGACAACTTTGACATCCGAGTGGCATTTGAGTGCCAGGTGTTAGCCTTACCTGCATTTTCGACCAAAAATGTCAAATCGCCGTAGGAGTCTCAGACTTTGCAGGACGACTCCTTAGGTCAAATGGAGCATTCTCAACGAAACATTTTTCACTTTGGAGCCAATGTTACAGTTGGATAATGGAGCCCATAGCTCCGCTCACAGAGGTGATCTGGGGTCAAGAACGGTGGAAACGTGACCTCCAGGTCAAGGTCTACCCGCATGCAAAATTTCAATGCGCTGCGACAACTTTGACATCCGAGTGGCATTTGAGTGCCAGGTGTTAGCCTTACCTGCATTTTCGACCAAAAATGTCAAATCGCCGTAGGAGTCTCAGACTTTGCAGGACGACTCCTTAGGTCAAATGGAGCATTCTCAACGAAACATTTTTCACTTTGGAGCCAATGTTACAGTTGGATAATGGAGCCCATAGCTCCGCTCACAGAGGTGATCTGGGGTCAAGAACGGTGGAAACGTGACCTCCAGGTCAAGGTCTACCCGCATGCAAAATTTCAATGCGCTGCGACAACTTTGACATCCGAGTGGCATTTGAGTGCCAGGTGTTAGCCTTACCTGCATTTTCGACCAAAAATGTCAAATCGCCGTAGGAGTCTCAGACTTTGCAGGACGACTCCTTAGGTCAAATGGAGCATTCTCAACGAAACATTTTTCACTTTGGAGCCAATGTTACAGTTGGATAATGGAGCCCATAGCTCCGCTCACAGAGGTGATCTGGGGTCAAGAACGGTGGAAACGTGACCTCCAGGTCAAGGTCTACCCGCATGCAAAATTTCAATGCGCTGCGACAACTTTGACATCCGAGTGGCATTTGAGTGCCAGGTGTTAGCCTTACCTGCATTTTCGACCAAAAATGTCAAATCGCCGTAGGAGTCTCAGACTTTGCAGGACGACTCCTTAGGTCAAATGGAGCATTCTCAACGAAACATTTTTCACTTTGGAGCCAATGTTACAGTTGGATAATGGAGCCCATAGCTCCGCTCACAGAGGTGATCTGGGGTCAAGAACGGTGGAAACGTGACCTCCAGGTCAAGGTCTACCCGCATGCAAAATTTCAATGCGCTGCGACAACTTTGACATCCGAGTGGCATTTGAGTGCCAGGTGTTAGCCTTACCTGCATTTTCGACCAAAAATGTCAAATCGCCGTAGGAGTCTCAGACTTTGCAGGACGACTCCTTAGGTCAAATGGAGCATTCTCAACGAAACATTTTTCACTTTGGAGCCAATGTTACAGTTGGATAATGGAGCCCATAGCTCCGCTCACAGAGGTGATCTGGGGTCAAGAACGGTGGAAACGTGACCTCCAGGTCAAGGTCTACCCGCATGCAAAATTTCAATGCGCTGCGACAACTTTGACATCCGAGTGGCATTTGAGTGCCAGGTGTTAGCCTTACCTGCATTTTCGACCAAAAATGTCAAATCGCCGTAGGAGTCTCAGACTTTGCAGGACGACTCCTTAGGTCAAATGGAGCATTCTCAACGAAACATTTTTCACTTTGGAGCCAATGTTACAGTTGGATAATGGAGCCCATAGCTCCGCTCACAGAGGTGATCTGGGGTCAAGAACGGTGGAAACGTGACCTCCAGGTCAAGGTCTACCCGCATGCAAAATTTCAATGCGCTGCGACAACTTTGACATCCGAGTGGCATTTGAGTGCCAGGTGTTAGCCTTACCTGCATTTTCGACCAAAAATGTCAAATCGCCGTAGGAGTCTCAGACTTTGCAGGACGACTCCTTAGGTCAAATGGAGCATTCTCAACGAAACATTTTTCACTTTGGAGCCAATGTTACAGTTGGATAATGGAGCCCATAGCTCCGCTCACAGAGGTGATCTGGGGTCAAGAACGGTGGAAACGTGACCTCCAGGTCAAGGTCTACCCGCATGCAAAATTTCAATGCGCTGCGACAACTTTGACATCCGAGTGGCATTTGAGTGCCAGGTGTTAGCCTTACCTGCATTTTCGACCAAAAATGTCAAATCGCCGTAGGAGTCTCAGACTTTGCAGGACGACTCCTTAGGTCAAATGGAGCATTCTCAACGAAACATTTTTCACTTTGGAGCCAATGTTACAGTTGGATAATGGAGCCCATAGCTCCGCTCACAGAGGTGATCTGGGGTCAAGAACGGTGGAAACGTGACCTCCAGGTCAAGGTCTACCCGCATGCAAAATTTCAATGCGCTGCGACAACTTTGACATCCGAGTGGCATTTGAGTGCCAGGTGTTAGCCTTACCTGCATTTTCGACCAAAAATGTCAAATCGCCGTAGGAGTCTCAGACTTTGCAGGACGACTCCTTAGGTCAAATGGAGCATTCTCAACGAAACATTTTTCACTTTGGAGCCAATGTTACAGTTGGATAATGGAGCCCATAGCTCCGCTCACAGAGGTGATCTGGGGTCAAGAACGGTGGAAACGTGACCTCCAGGTCAAGGTCTACCCGCATGCAAAATTTCAATGCGCTGCGACAACTTTGACATCCGAGTGGCATTTGAGTGCCAGGTGTTAGCCTTACCTGCATTTTCGACCAAAAATGTCAAATCGCCGTAGGAGTCTCAGACTTTGCAGGACGACTCCTTAGGTCAAATGGAGCATTCTCAACGAAACATTTTTCACTTTGGAGCCAATGTTACAGTTGGATAATGGAGCCCATAGCTCCGCTCACAGAGGTGATCTGGGGTCAAGAACGGTGGAAACGTGACCTCCAGGTCAAGGTCTACCCGCATGCAAAATTTCAATGCGCTGCGACAACTTTGACATCCGAGTGGCATTTGAGTGCCAGGTGTTAGCCTTACCTGCATTTTCGACCAAAAATGTCAAATCGCCGTAGGAGTCTCAGACTTTGCAGGACGACTCCTTAGGTCAAATGGAGCATTCTCAACGAAACATTTTTCACTTTGGAGCCAATGTTACAGTTGGATAATGGAGCCCATAGCTCCGCTCACAGAGGTGATCTGGGGTCAAGAACGGTGGAAACGTGACCTCCAGGTCAAGGTCTACCCGCATGCAAAATTTCAATGCGCTGCGACAACTTTGACATCCGAGTGGCATTTGAGTGCCAGGTGTTAGCCTTACCTGCATTTTCGACCAAAAATGTCAAATCGCCGTAGGAGTCTCAGACTTTGCAGGACGACTCCTTAGGTCAAATGGAGCATTCTCAACGAAACATTTTTCACTTTGGAGCCAATGTTACAGTTGGATAATGGAGCCCATAGCTCCGCTCACAGAGGTGATCTGGGGTCAAGAACGGTGGAAACGTGACCTCCAGGTCAAGGTCTACCCGCATGCAAAATTTCAATGCGCTGCGACAACTTTGACATCCGAGTGGCATTTGAGTGCCAGGTGTTAGCCTTACCTGCATTTTCGACCAAAAATGTCAAATCGCCGTAGGAGTCTCAGACTTTGCAGGACGACTCCTTAGGTCAAATGGAGCATTCTCAACGAAACATTTTTCACTTTGGAGCCAATGTTACAGTTGGATAATGGAGCCCATAGCTCCGCTCACAGAGGTGATCTGGGGTCAAGAACGGTGGAAACGTGACCTCCAGGTCAAGGTCTACCCGCATGCAAAATTTCAATGCGCTGCGACAACTTTGACATCCGAGTGGCATTTGAGTGCCAGGTGTTAGCCTTACCTGCATTTTCGACCAAAAATGTCAAATCGCCGTAGGAGTCTCAGACTTTGCAGGACGACTCCTTAGGTCAAATGGAGCATTCTCAACGAAACATTTTTCACTTTGGAGCCAATGTTACAGTTGGATAATGGAGCCCATAGCTCCGCTCACAGAGGTGATCTGGGGTCAAGAACGGTGGAAACGTGACCTCCAGGTCAAGGTCTACCCGCATGCAAAATTTCAATGCGCTGCGACAACTTTGACATCCGAGTGGCATTTGAGTGCCAGGTGTTAGCCTTACCTGCATTTTCGACCAAAAATGTCAAATCGCCGTAGGAGTCTCAGACTTTGCAGGACGACTCCTTAGGTCAAATGGAGCATTCTCAACGAAACATTTTTCACTTTGGAGCCAATGTTACAGTTGGATAATGGAGCCCATAGCTCCGCTCACAGAGGTGATCTGGGGTCAAGAACGGTGGAAACGTGACCTCCAGGTCAAGGTCTACCCGCATGCAAAATTTCAATGCGCTGCGACAACTTTGACATCCGAGTGGCATTTGAGTGCCAGGTGTTAGCCTTACCTGCATTTTCGACCAAAAATGTCAAATCGCCGTAGGAGTCTCAGACTTTGCAGGACGACTCCTTAGGTCAAATGGAGCATTCTCAACGAAACATTTTTCACTTTGGAGCCAATGTTACAGTTGGATAATGGAGCCCATAGCTCCGCTCACAGAGGTGATCTGGGGTCAAGAACGGTGGAAACGTGACCTCCAGGTCAAGGTCTACCCGCATGCAAAATTTCAATGCGCTGCGACAACTTTGACATCCGAGTGGCATTTGAGTGCCAGGTGTTAGCCTTACCTGCATTTTCGACCAAAAATGTCAAATCGCCGTAGGAGTCTCAGACTTTGCAGGACGACTCCTTAGGTCAAATGGAGCATTCTCAACGAAACATTTTTCACTTTGGAGCCAATGTTACAGTTGGATAATGGAGCCCATAGCTCCGCTCACAGAGGTGATCTGGGGTCAAGAACGGTGGAAACGTGACCTCCAGGTCAAGGTCTACCCGCATGCAAAATTTCAATGCGCTGCGACAACTTTGACATCCGAGTGGCATTTGAGTGCCAGGTGTTAGCCTTACCTGCATTTTCGACCAAAAATGTCAAATCGCCGTAGGAGTCTCAGACTTTGCAGGACGACTCCTTAGGTCAAATGGAGCATTCTCAACGAAACATTTTTCACTTTGGAGCCAATGTTACAGTTGGATAATGGAGCCCATAGCTCCGCTCACAGAGGTGATCTGGGGTCAAGAACGGTGGAAACGTGACCTCCAGGTCAAGGTCTACCCGCATGCAAAATTTCAATGCGCTGCGACAACTTTGACATCCGAGTGGCATTTGAGTGCCAGGTGTTAGCCTTACCTGCATTTTCGACCAAAAATGTCAAATCGCCGTAGGAGTCTCAGACTTTGCAGGACGACTCCTTAGGTCAAATGGAGCATTCTCAACGAAACATTTTTCACTTTGGAGCCAATGTTACAGTTGGATAATGGAGCCCATAGCTCCGCTCACAGAGGTGATCTGGGGTCAAGAACGGTGGAAACGTGACCTCCAGGTCAAGGTCTACCCGCATGCAAAATTTCAATGCGCTGCGACAACTTTGACATCCGAGTGGCATTTGAGTGCCAGGTGTTAGCCTTACCTGCATTTTCGACCAAAAATGTCAAATCGCCGTAGGAGTCTCAGACTTTGCAGGACGACTCCTTAGGTCAAATGGAGCATTCTCAACGAAACATTTTTCACTTTGGAGCCAATGTTACAGTTGGATAATGGAGCCCATAGCTCCGCTCACAGAGGTGATCTGGGGTCAAGAACGGTGGAAACGTGACCTCCAGGTCAAGGTCTACCCGCATGCAAAATTTCAATGCGCTGCGACAACTTTGACATCCGAGTGGCATTTGAGTGCCAGGTGTTAGCCTTACCTGCATTTTCGACCAAAAATGTCAAATCGCCGTAGGAGTCTCAGACTTTGCAGGACGACTCCTTAGGTCAAATGGAGCATTCTCAACGAAACATTTTTCACTTTGGAGCCAATGTTACAGTTGGATAATGGAGCCCATAGCTCCGCTCACAGAGGTGATCTGGGGTCAAGAACGGTGGAAACGTGACCTCCAGGTCAAGGTCTACCCGCATGCAAAATTTCAATGCGCTGCGACAACTTTGACATCCGAGTGGCATTTGAGTGCCAGGTGTTAGCCTTACCTGCATTTTCGACCAAAAATGTCAAATCGCCGTAGGAGTCTCAGACTTTGCAGGACGACTCCTTAGGTCAAATGGAGCATTCTCAACGAAACATTTTTCACTTTGGAGCCAATGTTACAGTTGGATAATGGAGCCCATAGCTCCGCTCACAGAGGTGATCTGGGGTCAAGAACGGTGGAAACGTGACCTCCAGGTCAAGGTCTACCCGCATGCAAAATTTCAATGCGCTGCGACAACTTTGACATCCGAGTGGCATTTGAGTGCCAGGTGTTAGCCTTACCTGCATTTTCGACCAAAAATGTCAAATCGCCGTAGGAGTCTCAGACTTTGCAGGACGACTCCTTAGGTCAAATGGAGCATTCTCAACGAAACATTTTTCACTTTGGAGCCAATGTTACAGTTGGATAATGGAGCCCATAGCTCCGCTCACAGAGGTGATCTGGGGTCAAGAACGGTGGAAACGTGACCTCCAGGTCAAGGTCTACCCGCATGCAAAATTTCAATGCGCTGCGACAACTTTGACATCCGAGTGGCATTTGAGTGCCAGGTGTTAGCCTTACCTGCATTTTCGACCAAAAATGTCAAATCGCCGTAGGAGTCTCAGACTTTGCAGGACGACTCCTTAGGTCAAATGGAGCATTCTCAACGAAACATTTTTCACTTTGGAGCCAATGTTACAGTTGGATAATGGAGCCCATAGCTCCGCTCACAGAGGTGATCTGGGGTCAAGAACGGTGGAAACGTGACCTCCAGGTCAAGGTCTACCCGCATGCAAAATTTCAATGCGCTGCGACAACTTTGACATCCGAGTGGCATTTGAGTGCCAGGTGTTAGCCTTACCTGCATTTTCGACCAAAAATGTCAAATCGCCGTAGGAGTCTCAGACTTTGCAGGACGACTCCTTAGGTCAAATGGAGCATTCTCAACGAAACATTTTTCACTTTGGAGCCAATGTTACAGTTGGATAATGGAGCCCATAGCTCCGCTCACAGAGGTGATCTGGGGTCAAGAACGGTGGAAACGTGACCTCCAGGTCAAGGTCTACCCGCATGCAAAATTTCAATGCGCTGCGACAACTTTGACATCCGAGTGGCATTTGAGTGCCAGGTGTTAGCCTTACCTGCATTTTCGACCAAAAATGTCAAATCGCCGTAGGAGTCTCAGACTTTGCAGGACGACTCCTTAGGTCAAATGGAGCATTCTCAACGAAACATTTTTCACTTTGGAGCCAATGTTACAGTTGGATAATGGAGCCCATAGCTCCGCTCACAGAGGTGATCTGGGGTCAAGAACGGTGGAAACGTGACCTCCAGGTCAAGGTCTACCCGCATGCAAAATTTCAATGCGCTGCGACAACTTTGACATCCGAGTGGCATTTGAGTGCCAGGTGTTAGCCTTACCTGCATTTTCGACCAAAAATGTCAAATCGCCGTAGGAGTCTCAGACTTTGCAGGACGACTCCTTAGGTCAAATGGAGCATTCTCAACGAAACATTTTTCACTTTGGAGCCAATGTTACAGTTGGATAATGGAGCCCATAGCTCCGCTCACAGAGGTGATCTGGGGTCAAGAACGGTGGAAACGTGACCTCCAGGTCAAGGTCTACCCGCATGCAAAATTTCAATGCGCTGCGACAACTTTGACATCCGAGTGGCATTTGAGTGCCAGGTGTTAGCCTTACCTGCATTTTCGACCAAAAATGTCAAATCGCCGTAGGAGTCTCAGACTTTGCAGGACGACTCCTTAGGTCAAATGGAGCATTCTCAACGAAACATTTTTCACTTTGGAGCCAATGTTACAGTTGGATAATGGAGCCCATAGCTCCGCTCACAGAGGTGATCTGGGGTCAAGAACGGTGGAAACGTGACCTCCAGGTCAAGATCTACCCGCATGCAAAATTTCAATGCGCTGCGACAACTTTGACATCCGAGTGGCATTTGAGTGCCAGGTGTTAGCCTTACCTGCATTTTCGACCAAAAATGTCAAATCGCCGTAGGAGTCTCAGACTTTGCAGGACGACTCCTTAGGTCAAATGGAGCATTCTCAACGAAACATTTTTCACTTTGGAGCCAATGTTACAGTTGGATAATGGAGCCCATAGCTCCGCTCACAGAGGTGATCTGGGGTCAAGAACGGTGGAAACGTGACCTCCAGGTCAAGGTCTACCCGCATGCAAAATTTCAATGCGCTGCGACAACTTTGACATCCGAGTGGCATTTGAGTGCCAGGTGTTAGCCTTACCTGCATTTTCGACCAAAAATGTCAAATCGCCGTAGGAGTCTCAGACTTTGCAGGACGACTCCTTAGGTCAAATGGAGCGTTCTCAACGAAACATTTTTCACTTTGGAGCCAATGTTACAGTTGGATAATGGAGCCCATAGCTCCGCTCACAGAGGTGATCTGGGGTCAAGAACGGTGGAAACGTGACCTCCAGGTCAAGGTCTACCCGCATGCAAAATTTCAATGCGCTGCGACAACTTTGACATCCGAGTGGCATTTGAGTGCCAGGTGTTAGCCTTACCTGCATTTTCGACCAAAAATGTCAAATCGCCGTAGGAGTCTCAGACTTTGCAGGACGACTCCTTAGGTCAAATGGAGCATTCTCAACGAAACATTTTTCACTTTGGAGCCAATGTTACAGTTGGATAATGGAGCCCATAGCTCCGCTCACAGAGGTGATCTGGGGTCAAGAACGGTGGAAACGTGACCTCCAGGTCAAGGTCTACCCGCATGCAAAATTTCAATGCGCTGCGACAACTTTGACATCCGAGTGGCATTTGAGTGCCAGGTGTTAGCCTTACCTGCATTTTCGACCAAAAATGTCAAATCGCCGTAGGAGTCTCAGACTTTGCAGGACGACTCCTTAGGTCAAATGGAGCATTCTCAACGAAACATTTTTCACTTTGGAGCCAATGTTACAGTTGGATAATGGAGCCCATAGCTCCGCTCACAGAGGTGATCTGGGGTCAAGAACGGTGGAAACGTGACCTCCAGGTCAAGGTCTACCCGCATGCAAAATTTCAATGCGCTGCGACAACTTTGACATCCGAGTGGCATTTGAGTGCCAGGTGTTAGCCTTACCTGCATTTTCGACCAAAAATGTCAAATCGCCGTAGGAGTCTCAGACTTTGCAGGACGACTCCTTAGGTCAAATGGAGCATTCTCAACGAAACATTTTTCACTTTGGAGCCAATGTTACAGTTGGATAATGGAGCCCATAGCTCCGCTCACAGAGGTGATCTGGGGTCAAGAACGGTGGAAACGTGACCTCCAGGTCAAGGTCTACCCGCATGCAAAATTTCAATGCGCTGCGACAACTTTGACATCCGAGTGGCATTTGAGTGCCAGGTGTTAGCCTTACCTGCATTTTCGACCAAAAATGTCAAATCGCCGTAGGAGTCTCAGACTTTGCAGGACGACTCCTTAGGTCAAATGGAGCATTCTCAACGAAACATTTTTCACTTTGGAGCCAATGTTACAGTTGGATAATGGAGCCCATAGCTCCGCTCACAGAGGTGATCTGGGGTCAAGAACGGTGGAAACGTGACCTCCAGGTCAAGGTCTACCCGCATGCAAAATTTCAATGCGCTGCGACAACTTTGACATCCGAGTGGCATTTGAGTGCCAGGTGTTAGCCTTACCTGCATTTTCGACCAAAAATGTCAAATCGCCGTAGGAGTCTCAGACTTTGCAGGACGACTCCTTAGGTCAAATGGAGCATTCTCAACGAAACATTTTTCACTTTGGAGCCAATGTTACAGTTGGATAATGGAGCCCATAGCTCCGCTCACAGAGGTGATCTGGGGTCAAGAACGGTGGAAACGTGACCTCCAGGTCAAGGTCTACCCGCATGCAAAATTTCAATGCGCTGCGACAACTTTGACATCCGAGTGGCATTTGAGTGCCAGGTGTTAGCCTTACCTGCATTTTCGACCAAAAATGTCAAATCGCCGTAGGAGTCTCAGACTTTGCAGGACGACTCCTTAGGTCAAATGGAGCATTCTCAACGAAACATTTTTCACTTTGGAGCCAATGTTACAGTTGGATAATGGAGCCCATAGCTCCGCTCACAGAGGTGATCTGGGGTCAAGAACGGTGGAAACGTGACCTCCAGGTCAAGGTCTACCCGCATGCAAAATTTCAATGCGCTGCGACAACTTTGACATCCGAGTGGCATTTGAGTGCCAGGTGTTAGCCTTACCTGCATTTTCGACCAAAAATGTCAAATCGCCGTAGGAGTCTCAGACTTTGCAGGACGACTCCTTAGGTCAAATGGAGCATTCTCAACGAAACATTTTTCACTTTGGAGCCAATGTTACAGTTGGATAATGGAGCCCATAGCTCCGCTCACAGAGGTGATCTGGGGTCAAGAACGGTGGAAACGTGACCTCCAGGTCAAGGTCTACCCGCATGCAAAATTTCAATGCGCTGCGACAACTTTGACATCCGAGTGGCATTTGAGTGCCAGGTGTTAGCCTTACCTGCATTTTCGACCAAAAATGTCAAATCGCCGTAGGAGTCTCAGACTTTGCAGGACGACTCCTTAGGTCAAATGGAGCATTCTCAACGAAACATTTTTCACTTTGGAGCCAATGTTACAGTTGGATAATGGAGCCCATAGCTCCGCTCACAGAGGTGATCTGGGGTCAAGAACGGTGGAAACGTGACCTCCAGGTCAAGGTCTACCCGCATGCAAAATTTCAATGCGCTGCGACAACTTTGACATCCGAGTGGCATTTGAGTGCCAGGTGTTAGCCTTACCTGCATTTTCGACCAAAAATGTCAAATCGCCGTAGGAGTCTCAGACTTTGCAGGACGACTCCTTAGGTCAAATGGAGCATTCTCAACGAAACATTTTTCACTTTGGAGCCAATGTTACAGTTGGATAATGGAGCCCATAGCTCCGCTCACAGAGGTGATCTGGGGTCAAGAACGGTGGAAACGTGACCTCCAGGTCAAGGTCTACCCGCATGCAAAATTTCAATGCGCTGCGACAACTTTGACATCCGAGTGGCATTTGAGTGCCAGGTGTTAGCCTTACCTGCATTTTCGACCAAAAATGTCAAATCGCCGTAGGAGTCTCAGACTTTGCAGGACGACTCCTTAGGTCAAATGGAGCATTCTCAACGAAACATTTTTCACTTTGGAGCCAATGTTACAGTTGGATAATGGAGCCCATAGCTCCGCTCACAGAGGTGATCTGGGGTCAAGAACGGTGGAAACGTGACCTCCAGGTCAAGGTCTACCCGCATGCAAAATTTCAATGCGCTGCGACAACTTTGACATCCGAGTGGCATTTGAGTGCCAGGTGTTAGCCTTACCTGCATTTTCGACCAAAAATGTCAAATCGCCGTAGGAGTCTCAGACTTTGCAGGACGACTCCTTAGGTCAAATGGAGCATTCTCAACGAAACATTTTTCACTTTGGAGCCAATGTTACAGTTGGATAATGGAGCCCATAGCTCCGCTCACAGAGGTGATCTGGGGTCAAGAACGGTGGAAACGTGACCTCCAGGTCAAGGTCTACCCGCATGCAAAATTTCAATGCGCTGCGACAACTTTGACATCCGAGTGGCATTTGAGTGCCAGGTGTTAGCCTTACCTGCATTTTCGACCAAAAATGTCAAATCGCCGTAGGAGTCTCAGACTTTGCAGGACGACTCCTTAGGTCAAATGGAGCATTCTCAACGAAACATTTTTCACTTTGGAGCCAATGTTACAGTTGGATAATGGAGCCCATAGCTCCGCTCACAGAGGTGATCTGGGGTCAAGAACGGTGGAAACGTGACCTCCAGGTCAAGGTCTACCCGCATGCAAAATTTCAATGCGCTGCGACAACTTTGACATCCGAGTGGCATTTGAGTGCCAGGTGTTAGCCTTACCTGCATTTTCGACCAAAATGTCAAATCGCCGTAGGAGTCTCAGACTTTGCAGGACGACTCCTTAGGTCAAATGGAGCATTCTCAACGAAACATTTTTCACTTTGGAGCCAATGTTACAGTTGGATAATGGAGCCCATAGCTCCGCTCACAGAGGTGATCTGGGGTCAAGAACGGTGGAAACGTGACCTCCAGGTCAAGGTCTACCCGCATGCAAAATTTCAATGCGCTGCGACAACTTTGACATCCGAGTGGCATTTGAGTGCCAGGTGTTAGCCTTACCTGCATTTTCGACCAAAAATGTCAAATCGCCGTAGGAGTCTCAGACTTTGCAGGACGACTCCTTAGGTCAAATGGAGCATTCTCAACGAAACATTTTTCACTTTGGAGCCAATGTTACAGTTGGATAATGGAGCCCATAGCTCCGCTCACAGAGGTGATCTGGGGTCAAGAACGGTGGAAACGTGACCTCCAGGTCAAGGTCTACCCGCATGCAAAATTTCAATGCGCTGCGACAACTTTGACATCCGAGTGGCATTTGAGTGCCAGGTGTTAGCCTTACCTGCATTTTCGACCAAAAATGTCAAATCGCCGTAGGAGTCTCAGACTTTGCAGGACGACTCCTTAGGTCAAATGGAG
Source organism: Haliotis rufescens (assembly GCF_023055435.1). NCBI lineage: Eukaryota > Metazoa > Mollusca > Gastropoda > Lepetellida > Haliotidae > Haliotis > Haliotis rufescens. Next base: position 5,232 of record NW_025964128.1, on the reverse strand, counting down.
CATTCTCAACGAAACATTTTTCACTTTGGAGCCAATGTTACAGTTGGATAATGGAGCCCATAGCTCCGCTCACAGAGGTGATCTGGGGTCAAGAACGGTGGAAACGTGACCTCCAGGTCAAGGTCTACCCGCATGCAAAATTTCAATGCGCTGCGACAACTTTGACATCCGAGTGGCATTTGAGTGCCAGGTGTTAGCCTTACCTGCATTTTCGACCAAAAATGTCAAATCGCCGTAGGAGTCTCAGACTTTGCAGGACGACTCCTTAGGTCAAATGGAGCATTCTCAACGAAACATTTTTCACTTTGGAGCCAATGTTACAGTTGGATAATGGAGCCCATAGCTCCGCTCACAGAGGTGATCTGGGGTCAAGAACGGTGGAAACGTGACCTCCAGGTCAAGGTCTACCCGCATGCAAAATTTCAATGCGCTGCGACAACTTTGACATCCGAGTGGCATTTGAGTGCCAGGTGTTAGCCTTACCTGCATTTTCGACCAAAAATGTCAAATCGCCGTAGGAGTCTCAGACTTTGCAGGACGACTCCTTAGGTCAAATGGAGCATTCTCAACGAAACATTTTTCACTTTGGAGCCAATGTTACAGTTGGATAATGGAGCCCATAGCTCCGCTCACAGAGGTGATCTGGGGTCAAGAACGGTGGAAACGTGACCTCCAGGTCAAGGTCTACCCGCATGCAAAATTTCAATGCGCTGCGACAACTTTGACATCCGAGTGGCATTTGAGTGCCAGGTGTTAGCCTTACCTGCATTTTCGACCAAAAATGTCAAATCGCCGTAGGAGTCTCAGACTTTGCAGGACGACTCCTTAGGTCAAATGGAGCATTCTCAACGAAACATTTTTCACTTTGGAGCCAATGTTACAGTTGGATAATGGAGCCCATAGCTCCGCTCACAGAGGTGATCTGGGGTCAAGAACGGTGGAAACGTGACCTCCAGGTCAAGATCTACCCGCATGCAAAATTTCAATGCGCTGCGACAACTTTGACATCCGAGTGGCATTTGAGTGCCAGGTGTTAGCCTTACCTGCATTTTCGACCAAAAATGTCAAATCGCCGTAGGAGTCTCAGACTTTGCAGGACGACTCCTTAGGTCAAATGGAGCATTCTCAACGAAACATTTTTCACTTTGGAGCCAATGTTACAGTTGGATAATGGAGCCCATAGCTCCGCTCACAGAGGTGATCTGGGGTCAAGAACGGTGGAAACGTGACCTCCAGGTCAAGGTCTACCCGCATGCAAAATTTCAATGCGCTGCGACAACTTTGACATCCGAGTGGCATTTGAGTGCCAGGTGTTAGCCTTACCTGCATTTTCGACCAAAAATGTCAAATCGCCGTAGGAGTCTCAGACTTTGCAGGACGACTCCTTAGGTCAAATGGAGCGTTCTCAACGAAACATTTTTCACTTTGGAGCCAATGTTACAGTTGGATAATGGAGCCCATAGCTCCGCTCACAGAGGTGATCTGGGGTCAAGAACGGTGGAAACGTGACCTCCAGGTCAAGGTCTACCCGCATGCAAAATTTCAATGCGCTGCGACAACTTTGACATCCGAGTGGCATTTGAGTGCCAGGTGTTAGCCTTACCTGCATTTTCGACCAAAAATGTCAAATCGCCGTAGGAGTCTCAGACTTTGCAGGACGACTCCTTAGGTCAAATGGAGCATTCTCAACGAAACATTTTTCACTTTGGAGCCAATGTTACAGTTGGATAATGGAGCCCATAGCTCCGCTCACAGAGGTGATCTGGGGTCAAGAACGGTGGAAACGTGACCTCCAGGTCAAGGTCTACCCGCATGCAAAATTTCAATGCGCTGCGACAACTTTGACATCCGAGTGGCATTTGAGTGCCAGGTGTTAGCCTTACCTGCATTTTCGACCAAAAATGTCAAATCGCCGTAGGAGTCTCAGACTTTGCAGGACGACTCCTTAGGTCAAATGGAGCATTCTCAACGAAACATTTTTCACTTTGGAGCCAATGTTACAGTTGGATAATGGAGCCCATAGCTCCGCTCACAGAGGTGATCTGGGGTCAAGAACGGTGGAAACGTGACCTCCAGGTCAAGGTCTACCCGCATGCAAAATTTCAATGCGCTGCGACAACTTTGACATCCGAGTGGCATTTGAGTGCCAGGTGTTAGCCTTACCTGCATTTTCGACCAAAAATGTCAAATCGCCGTAGGAGTCTCAGACTTTGCAGGACGACTCCTTAGGTCAAATGGAGCATTCTCAACGAAACATTTTTCACTTTGGAGCCAATGTTACAGTTGGATAATGGAGCCCATAGCTCCGCTCACAGAGGTGATCTGGGGTCAAGAACGGTGGAAACGTGACCTCCAGGTCAAGGTCTACCCGCATGCAAAATTTCAATGCGCTGCGACAACTTTGACATCCGAGTGGCATTTGAGTGCCAGGTGTTAGCCTTACCTGCATTTTCGACCAAAAATGTCAAATCGCCGTAGGAGTCTCAGACTTTGCAGGACGACTCCTTAGGTCAAATGGAGCATTCTCAACGAAACATTTTTCACTTTGGAGCCAATGTTACAGTTGGATAATGGAGCCCATAGCTCCGCTCACAGAGGTGATCTGGGGTCAAGAACGGTGGAAACGTGACCTCCAGGTCAAGGTCTACCCGCATGCAAAATTTCAATGCGCTGCGACAACTTTGACATCCGAGTGGCATTTGAGTGCCAGGTGTTAGCCTTACCTGCATTTTCGACCAAAAATGTCAAATCGCCGTAGGAGTCTCAGACTTTGCAGGACGACTCCTTAGGTCAAATGGAGCATTCTCAACGAAACATTTTTCACTTTGGAGCCAATGTTACAGTTGGATAATGGAGCCCATAGCTCCGCTCACAGAGGTGATCTGGGGTCAAGAACGGTGGAAACGTGACCTCCAGGTCAAGGTCTACCCGCATGCAAAATTTCAATGCGCTGCGACAACTTTGACATCCGAGTGGCATTTGAGTGCCAGGTGTTAGCCTTACCTGCATTTTCGACCAAAAATGTCAAATCGCCGTAGGAGTCTCAGACTTTGCAGGACGACTCCTTAGGTCAAATGGAGCATTCTCAACGAAACATTTTTCACTTTGGAGCCAATGTTACAGTTGGATAATGGAGCCCATAGCTCCGCTCACAGAGGTGATCTGGGGTCAAGAACGGTGGAAACGTGACCTCCAGGTCAAGGTCTACCCGCATGCAAAATTTCAATGCGCTGCGACAACTTTGACATCCGAGTGGCATTTGAGTGCCAGGTGTTAGCCTTACCTGCATTTTCGACCAAAAATGTCAAATCGCCGTAGGAGTCTCAGACTTTGCAGGACGACTCCTTAGGTCAAATGGAGCATTCTCAACGAAACATTTTTCACTTTGGAGCCAATGTTACAGTTGGATAATGGAGCCCATAGCTCCGCTCACAGAGGTGATCTGGGGTCAAGAACGGTGGAAACGTGACCTCCAGGTCAAGGTCTACCCGCATGCAAAATTTCAATGCGCTGCGACAACTTTGACATCCGAGTGGCATTTGAGTGCCAGGTGTTAGCCTTACCTGCATTTTCGACCAAAAATGTCAAATCGCCGTAGGAGTCTCAGACTTTGCAGGACGACTCCTTAGGTCAAATGGAGCATTCTCAACGAAACATTTTTCACTTTGGAGCCAATGTTACAGTTGGATAATGGAGCCATAGCTCCGCTCACAGAGGTGATCTGGGGTCAAGAACGGTGGAAACGTGACCTCCAGGTCAAGGTCTACCCGCATGCAAAATTTCAATGCGCTGCGACAACTTTGACATCCGAGTGGCATTTGAGTGCCAGGTGTTAGCCTTACCTGCATTTTCGACCAAAAATGTCAAATCGCCGTAGGAGTCTCAGACTTTGCAGGACGACTCCTTAGGTCAAATGGAGCATTCTCAACGAAACATTTTTCACTTTGGAGCCAATGTTACAGTTGGATAATGGAGCCCATAGCTCCGCTCACAGAGGTGATCTGGGGTCAAGAACGGTGGAAACGTGACCTCCAGGTCAAGGTCTACCCGCATGCAAAATTTCAATGCGCTGCGACAACTTTGACATCCGAGTGGCATTTGAGTGCCAGGTGTTAGCCTTACCTGCATTTTCGACCAAAAATGTCAAATCGCCGTAGGAGTCTCAGACTTTGCAGGACGACTCCTTAGGTCAAATGGAGCATTCTCACGAAACATTTTTCACTTTGGAGCCAATGTTACAGTTGGATAATGGAGCCCATAGCTCCGCTCACAGAGGTGATCTGGGGTCAAGAACGGTGGAAACGTGACCTCCAGGTCAAGGTCTACCCGCATGCAAAATTTCAATGCGCTGCGACAACTTTGACATCCGAGTGGCATTTGAGTGCCAGGTGTTAGCCTTACCTGCATTTTCGACCAAAAATGTCAAATCGCCGTAGGAGTCTCAGACTTTGCAGGACGACTCCTTAGGTCAAATGGAGCATTCTCAACGAAACATTTTTCACTTTGGAGCCAATGTTACAGTTGGATAATGGAGCCCATAGCTCCGCTCACAGAGGTGATCTGGGGTCAAGAACGGTGGAAACGTGACCTCCAGGTCAAGGTCTACCCGCATGCAAAATTTCAATGCGCTGCGACAACTTTGACATCCGAGTGGCATTTGAGTGCCAGGTGTTAGCCTTACCTGCATTTTCGACCAAAAATGTCAAATCGCCGTAGGAGTCTCAGACTTTGCAGGACGACTCCTTAGGTCAAATGGAGCATTCTCAACGAAACATTTTTCACTTTGGAGCCAATGTTACAGTTGGATAATGGAGCCCATAGCTCCGCTCACAGAGGTGATCTGGGTCAAGAACGGTGGAAACGTGACCTCCAGGTCAAGGTCTACCCGCATGCAAAATTTCAATGCGCTGCGACAACTTTGACATCCGAGTGGCATTTGAGTGCCAGGTGTTAGCCTTACCTGCATTTCGACCAAAATGTCAAATCGCCGTAGGAGTCTCAGACTTTGCAGGACGACTCCTTAGGTCAAATGGAGCATTCTCAACGAAACATTTTTCACTTTGGAGCCAATGTTACAGTTGGATAATGGAGCCCATAGCTCCGCTCACAGAGGTGATCTGGGGTCAAGAACGGTGGAAACGTGACCTCCAGGTCAAGGTCTACCGCATGCAAAATTTCAATGCGCTGCGACAACTTTGACATCCGAGTGGCATTGAGTGCCAGGTGTTAGCC
>NW_025964127.1:15000-27500 GCF_023055435.1 Haliotis rufescens | reverse complement strand
AACCCTAACCCTAACCCTAACCCTAACCCTAACCCTAACCCTAACCCTAACCCTAACCCTAACCCTAACCCTAACCCTAACCCTAACCCTAACCCTAACCCTAACCCTAACCCTAACCCTAACCCTAACCCTAACCCTAACCCTAACCCTAACCCTAACCCTAACCCTAACCCTAACCCTAACCCTAACCCTAACCCTAACCCTAACCCTAACCCTAACCCTAACCCTAACCCTAACCCTAACCCTAACCCTAACCCTAACCCTAACCCTAACCCTAACCCTAACCCTAACCCTAACCCTAACCCTAACCCTAACCCTAACCCTAACCCTAACCCTAACCCTAACCCTAACCCTAACCCTAACCCTAACCCTAACCCTAACCCTAACCCTAACCCTAACCCTAACCCTAACCCTAACCCTAACCCTAACCCTAACCCTAACCCTAACCCTAACCCTAACCCTAACCCTAACCCTAACCCTAACCCTAACCCTAACCCTAACCCTAACCCTAACCCTAACCCTAACCCTAACCCTAACCCTAACCCTAACCCTAACCCTAACCCTAACCCTAACCCTAACCCTAACCCTAACCCTAACCCTAACCCTAACCCTAACCCTAACCCTAACCCTAACCCTAACCCTAACCCTAACCCTAACCCTAACCCTAACCCTAACCCTAACCCTAACCCTAACCCTAACCCTAACCCTAACCCTAACCCTAACCCTAACCCTAACCCTAACCCTAACCCTAACCCTAACCCTAACCCTAACCCTAACCCTAACCCTAACCCTAACCCTAACCCTAACCCTAACCCTAACCCTAACCCTAACCCTAACCCTAACCCTAACCCTAACCCTAACCCTAACCCTAACCCTAACCCTAACCCTAACCCTAACCCTAACCCTAACCCTAACCCTAACCCTAACCCTAACCCTAACCCTAACCCTAACCCTAACCCTAACCCTAACCCTAACCCTAACCCTAACCCTAACCCTAACCCTAACCCTAACCCTAACCCTAACCCTAACCCTAACCCTAACCCTAACCCTAACCCTAACCCTAACCCTAACCCTAACCCTAACCCTAACCCTAACCCTAACCCTAACCCTAACCCTAACCCTAACCCTAACCCTAACCCTAACCCTAACCCTAACCCTAACCCTAACCCTAACCCTAACCCTAACCCTAACCCTAACCCTAACCCTAACCCTAACCCTAACCCTAACCCTAACCCTAACCCTAACCCTAACCCTAACCCTAACCCTAACCCTAACCCTAACCCTAACCCTAACCCTAACCCTAACCCTAACCCTAACCCTAACCCTAACCCTAACCCTAACCCTAACCCTAACCCTAACCCTAACCCTAACCCTAACCCTAACCCTAACCCTAACCCTAACCCTAACCCTAACCCTAACCCTAACCCTAACCCTAACCCTAACCCTAACCCTAACCCTAACCCTAACCCTAACCCTAACCCTAACCCTAACCCTAACCCTAACCCTAACCCTAACCCTAACCCTAACCCTAACCCTAACCCTAACCCTAACCCTAACCCTAACCCTAACCCTAACCCTAACCCTAACCCTAACCCTAACCCTAACCCTAACCCTAACCCTAACCCTAACCCTAACCCTAACCCTAACCCTAACCCTAACCCTAACCCTAACCCTAACCCTAACCCTAACCCTAACCCTAACCCTAACCCTAACCCTAACCCTAACCCTAACCCTAACCCTAACCCTAACCCTAACCCTAACCCTAACCCTAACCCTAACCCTAACCCTAACCCTAACCCTAACCCTAACCCTAACCCTAACCCTAACCCTAACCCTAACCCTAACCCTAACCCTAACCCTAACCCTAACCTAACCCTAACCCTAACCCTAACCCTAACCCTAACCCTAACCCTAACCCTAACCCTAACCCTAACCCTAACCCTAACCCTAACCCTAACCCTAACCCTAACCCTAACCCTAACCCTAACCCTAACCCTAACCCTAACCCTAACCCTAACCCTAACCCTAACCCTAACCCTAACCCTAACCCTAACCCTAACCCTAACCCTAACCCTAACCCTAACCCTAACCCTAACCCTAACCCTAACCCTAACCCTAACCCTAACCCTAACCCTAACCCTAACCCTAACCCTAACCCTAACCCTAACCCTAACCCTAACCCTAACCCTAACCCTAACCCTAACCCTAACCCTAACCCTAACCCTAACCCTAACCCTAACCCTAACCCTAACCCTAACCCTAACCCTAACCCTAACCCTAACCCTAACCCTAACCCTAACCCTAACCCTAACCCTAACCCTAACCCTAACCCTAACCCTAACCCTAACCCTAACCCTAACCCTAACCCTAACCCTAACCCTAACCCTAACCCTAACCCTAACCCTAACCCTAACCCTAACCCTAACCCTAACCTAACCCTAACCCTAACCCTAACCCTAACCCTAACCCTAACCCTAACCCTAACCCTAACCCTAACCCTAACCCTAACCCTAACCCTAACCCTAACCCTAACCCTAACCCTAACCTAACCCTAACCCTAACCCTAACCCTAACCCTAACCCTAACCCTAACCCTAACCCTAACCCTAACCCTAACCCTAACCCTAACCCTAACCCTAACCCTAACCCTAACCCTAACCCTAACCCTAACCCTAACCCTAACCCTAACCCTAACCCTAACCCTAACCCTAACCCTAACCCTAACCCTAACCCTAACCCTAACCCTAACCCTAACCCTAACCCTAACCCTAACCCTAACCCTAACCCTAACCCTAACCCTAACCCTAACCCTAACCCTAACCCTAACCCTAACCCTAACCCTAACCCTAACCCTAACCCTAACCCTAACCCTAACCCTAACCCTAACCCTAACCCTAACCCTAACCCTAACCCTAACCCTAACCCTAACCCTAACCCTAACCCTAACCCTAACCCTAACCCTAACCCTAACCCTAACCCTAACCCTAACCCTAACCCTAACCCTAACCCTAACCCTAACCCTAACCCTAACCCTAACCCTAACCCTAACCCTAACCCTAACCCTAACCCTAACCCTAACCCTAACCCTAACCCTAACCCTAACCCTAACCCTAACCCTAACCCTAACCCTAACCCTAACCCTAACCCTAACCCTAACCCTAACCCTAACCCTAACCCTAACCCTAACCCTAACCCTAACCCTAACCCTAACCCTAACCCTAACCCTAACCCTAACCCTAACCCTAACCCTAACCCTAACCCTAACCCTAACCCTAACCCTAACCCTAACCCTAACCCTAACCCTAACCCTAACCCTAACCCTAACCCTAACCCTAACCCTAACCCTAACCCTAACCCTAACCCTAACCCTAACCCTAACCCTAACCCTAACCCTAACCCTAACCCTAACCCTAACCCTAACCCTAACCCTAACCCTAACCCTAACCCTAACCCTAACCCTAACCCTAACCCTAACCCTAACCCTAACCCTAACCCTAACCCTAACCCTAACCCTAACCCTAACCCTAACCCTAACCCTAACCCTAACCCTAACCCTAACCCTAACCCTAACCCTAACCCTAACCCTAACCCTAACCCTAACCCTAACCCTAACCCTAACCCTAACCCTAACCCTAACCCTAACCCTAACCCTAACCCTAACCCTAACCCTAACCCTAACCCTAACCCTAACCCTAACCCTAACCCTAACCCTAACCCTAACCCTAACCCTAACCCTAACCCTAACCCTAACCCTAACCCTAACCCTAACCCTAACCCTAACCCTAACCCTAACCCTAACCCTAACCCTAACCCTAACCCTAACCCTAACCCTAACCCTAACCCTAACCCTAACCCTAACCCTAACCCTAACCCTAACCCTAACCCTAACCCTAACCCTAACCCTAACCCTAACCCTAACCCTAACCCTAACCCTAACCCTAACCCTAACCCTAACCCTAACCCTAACCCTAACCCTAACCCTAACCCTAACCCTAACCCTAACCCTAACCCTAACCCTAACCCTAACCCTAACCCTAACCCTAACCCTAACCCTAACCCTAACCCTAACCCTAACCCTAACCCTAACCCTAACCCTAACCCTAACCCTAACCCTAACCCTAACCCTAACCCTAACCCTAACCCTAACCCTAACCCTAACCCTAACCCTAACCCTAACCCTAACCCTAACCCTAACCCTAACCCTAACCCTAACCCTAACCCTAACCCTAACCCTAACCCTAACCCTAACCCTAACCCTAACCCTAACCCTAACCCTAACCCTAACCCTAACCCTAACCCTAACCCTAACCCTAACCCTAACCCTAACCCTAACCCTAACCCTAACCCTAACCCTAACCCTAACCCTAACCCTAACCCTAACCCTAACCCTAACCCTAACCCTAACCCTAACCCTAACCCTAACCCTAACCCTAACCCTAACCCTAACCCTAACCCTAACCCTAACCCTAACCCTAACCCTAACCCTAACCCTAACCCTAACCCTAACCCTAACCCTAACCCTAACCCTAACCCTAACCCTAACCCTAACCCTAACCCTAACCCTAACCCTAACCCTAACCCTAACCCTAACCCTAACCCTAACCCTAACCCTAACCCTAACCCTAACCCTAACCCTAACCCTAACCCTAACCCTAACCCTAACCCTAACCCTAACCCTAACCCTAACCCTAACCCTAACCCTAACCCTAACCCTAACCCTAACCCTAACCCTAACCCTAACCCTAACCCTAACCCTAACCCTAACCCTAACCCTAACCCTAACCCTAACCCTAACCCTAACCCTAACCCTAACCCTAACCCTAACCCTAACCCTAACCCTAACCCTAACCCTAACCCTAACCCTAACCCTAACCCTAACCCTAACCCTAACCCTAACCCTAACCCTAACCCTAACCCTAACCCTAACCCTAACCCTAACCCTAACCCTAACCCTAACCCTAACCCTAACCCTAACCCTAACCCTAACCCTAACCCTAACCCTAACCCTAACCCTAACCCTAACCCTAACCCTAACCCTAACCCTAACCCTAACCCTAACCCTAACCCTAACCCTAACCCTAACCCTAACCCTAACCCTAACCCTAACCCTAACCCTAACCCTAACCCTAACCCTAACCCTAACCCTAACCCTAACCCTAACCCTAACCCTAACCCTAACCCTAACCCTAACCCTAACCCTAACCCTAACCCTAACCCTAACCCTAACCCTAACCCTAACCCTAACCCTAACCCTAACCCTAACCCTAACCCTAACCCTAACCCTAACCCTAACCCTAACCCTAACCCTAACCCTAACCCTAACCCTAACCCTAACCCTAACCCTAACCCTAACCCTAACCCTAACCCTAACCCTAACCCTAACCCTAACCCTAACCCTAACCCTAACCCTAACCCTAACCCTAACCCTAACCCTAACCCTAACCCTAACCCTAACCCTAACCCTAACCCTAACCCTAACCCTAACCCTAACCCTAACCCTAACCCTAACCCTAACCCTAACCCTAACCCTAACCCTAACCCTAACCCTAACCCTAACCCTAACCCTAACCCTAACCCTAACCCTAACCCTAACCCTAACCCTAACCCTAACCCTAACCCTAACCCTAACCCTAACCCTAACCCTAACCCTAACCCTAACCCTAACCCTAACCCTAACCCTAACCCTAACCCTAACCCTAACCCTAACCCTAACCCTAACCCTAACCCTAACCCTAACCCTAACCCTAACCCTAACCCTAACCCTAACCCTAACCCTAACCCTAACCCTAACCCTAACCCTAACCCTAACCCTAACCCTAACCCTAACCCTAACCCTAACCCTAACCCTAACCCTAACCCTAACCCTAACCCTAACCCTAACCCTAACCCTAACCCTAACCCTAACCCTAACCCTAACCCTAACCCTAACCCTAACCCTAACCCTAACCCTAACCCTAACCCTAACCCTAACCCTAACCCTAACCCTAACCCTAACCCTAACCCTAACCCTAACCCTAACCCTAACCCTAACCCTAACCCTAACCCTAACCCTAACCCTAACCCTAACCCTAACCCTAACCCTAACCCTAACCCTAACCCTAACCCTAACCCTAACCCTAACCCTAACCCTAACCCTAACCCTAACCCTAACCCTAACCCTAACCCTAACCCTAACCCTAACCCTAACCCTAACCCTAACCCTAACCCTAACCCTAACCCTAACCCTAACCCTAACCCTAACCCTAACCCTAACCCTAACCCTAACCCTAACCCTAACCCTAACCCTAACCCTAACCCTAACCCTAACCCTAACCCTAACCCTAACCCTAACCCTAACCCTAACCCTAACCCTAACCCTAACCCTAACCCTAACCCTAACCCTAACCCTAACCCTAACCCTAACCCTAACCCTAACCCTAACCCTAACCCTAACCCTAACCCTAACCCTAACCCTAACCCTAACCCTAACCCTAACCCTAACCCTAACCCTAACCCTAACCCTAACCCTAACCCTAACCCTAACCCTAACCCTAACCCTAACCCTAACCCTAACCCTAACCCTAACCCTAACCCTAACCCTAACCCTAACCCTAACCCTAACCCTAACCCTAACCCTAACCCTAACCCTAACCCTAACCCTAACCCTAACCCTAACCCTAACCCTAACCCTAACCCTAACCCTAACCCTAACCCTAACCCTAACCCTAACCCTAACCCTAACCCTAACCCTAACCCTAACCCTAACCCTAACCCTAACCCTAACCCTAACCCTAACCCTAACCCTAACCCTAACCCTAACCCTAACCCTAACCCTAACCCTAACCCTAACCCTAACCCTAACCCTAACCCTAACCCTAACCCTAACCCTAACCCTAACCCTAACCCTAACCCTAACCCTAACCCTAACCCTAACCCTAACCCTAACCCTAACCCTAACCCTAACCCTAACCCTAACCCTAACCCTAACCCTAACCCTAACCCTAACCCTAACCCTAACCCTAACCCTAACCCTAACCTAACCCTAACCCTAACCCTAACCCTAACCCTAACCCTAACCCTAACCCTAACCCTAACCCTAACCCTAACCCTAACCCTAACCCTAACCCTAACCCTAACCCTAACCCTAAACCCTAACCCTAACCCTAACCCTAACCCTAACCCTAACCCTAACCCTAACCCTAACCTAACCCTAACCCTAACCCTAACCCTAACCCTAAACCCTAACCTAACCCTAACCCTAACCCTAACCTAACCTAACCCTAACCTAACCCTAACCCTAACCCTAACCCTAACCCTAACCCTAACCCTAACCTAACCCTAACCCTGACCCTAACCCTTAACCCTAACCCTAACCCTAACCCTAACCCTAACCCTAACCCTAACCTAACCCTAACCCTAACCCTAACCCTAACCCTAACCCTAACCCTAACCCTAACCTAACCCTAACCCTAACCCTAACCTAACCCTAACCCTAACCCTAACCCTAACCCTAACCCTAACCCTAACCTAACCCTAACCCTAACCCTAACCCTAACCTAACCCTAACCCTAACCTAACCCTAACCCTAACCCTAACCCTAACCCTAACCTAACCCTAACCCTAACCTAACCCTAACCCTAACCCTAACCCTAACCTAACCTAACCCTAACCCTAACCCTAACCCTAACCCTAACCCTAACCCTAACCTAACCCTAACCCTAACCCTAACCTAACCTAACCCTCATGATGTTACAGTGGTAGTTTGTACCTGTCTATAATGCATTGCACCAGTATCCATAGACTTGTGCTTAACCCTAACCCTAACCCTAGCATATTTTGACCCTAACCCCCTAACCCTAACCCTAACCCTAGGTCATCAGAAAAAAAATATATAGGTAGGTCATTTCTACATACAACATAGGCAGACAACATTTAAGTTCAACCGCGATCCCAATTTTACTGTATCTCAACTCAAACCTTCAAAAGTTGTCTCCCTTCCATTACATGCACTGTACACACGACCGATTCGATTTACCCAGTGACACACATGTACAATTATAACAACAACAATCATCATCATCAACACCACCATTCTATCGCAAACGGGTTTTTTCCCCTTATTACTATACATTATGTATAATATATTAATAATAAAATAGGATATGTGTGTATCGTATGTATATCCTATATACAGTGTAAGTAACTATAAGCAAGCAGGGAATATGTCGTTTGTTGTTTTGTTTTGTTTTGTTTTGTTTTGTTTTCATCATATTTGCAAGCATTCTTTTGTGAGATTTGGTGGTCCTGAAAAGGACCGTTGGAGTAGAAGAGTGGGCAGGATTTTTACTTTCCGGCGGACTTCTGGGTCTTCTTGGGGAGAAGAACAGCCTGGATGTTGGGGAGGACACCACCCTGGGCGATGGTGACTCCGGACAGAAGTTTGTTCAACTCCTCGTCGTTCCTGATGGCCAGCTGCAAATGTCTGGGGATGATTCTGGTCTTCTTGTTGTCTCTGGCGGCGTTACCTGCCAACTCAAGAACCTCAGCGGCCAGGTACTCCAGAACGGCAGCCAGGTAGACTGGGGCTCCGGCACCGACACGCTCGGCGTAGTTGCCTTTACGGAGGAGACGATGGATACGTCCGACGGGGAACTGAAGTCCGGCCCTGGAGGAGCGGGACTTGGACTTCCCCTTCACTTTTCCGCCTTTACCACGTCCTGACATATTGGTAGTTTAATCGAGATGCTACAACACACGAATAACCAAGAAGCGAGTGAGAGCAGGCATTTTATACGGCCAATACAATGCAGCCGGCCGCGGATAGGATCGAAACGGCGATTTTGCCGCGTAGCTTGTCTTCTCCGACGTCCGCGCGCTTAAAACTTCCGATCCGATCCCCTTGGCCGCTGTATAAAGCTCCGTGAACGAGATTTTCCCCCCACATTCTCGCACTGCTTGAATATCAACATGCCACCCAAGGTTAGTTCGAAGGGAGCCAAGAAGGCCGGTAAGGCAAAGGCCGCACGTGTCGGCGACAAGAAGAAGAAGAGGAGGAGGAAGGAAAGTTACAGCATCTACATCTACAAGGTGTTGAAACAGGTCCACCCCGATACCGGTATCTCCAGCAAAGCTATGTCCATCATGAACAGCTTTGTCAACGATATCTTCGAGAGAATCGCCGCTGAGGCTTCCCGTCTCGCCCACTACAACAAGCGATCCACCATCACCTCTCGGGAGATCCAGACCGCTGTCCGTCTCCTCCTCCCCGGTGAATTGGCCAAGCACGCCGTCTCTGAGGGCACCAAGGCCGTCACCAAGTACACCAGCTCTAAGTAAACAGTTCATTTACGGACTTTTACTTACATCAACGGTCCTTTTCAGGACCACCAACTCTCACAAAAGAACACCTGAAACATGATGAAAACCAAACGCACAAAAAAAACAACACATGTATTAATATTACATACGTATTAGAATTACAATATAAATATTTTTTCGCCTCTGCAAACAGTATTTACTGGCCAAATGACTTGATAAACAACCTCTCATATAGACAAATATAATACACAAAACTATAAGACATAGGACATTAAGGCACACACTTACCGTGTATACACAATAGTGTCGCTACACGCGCGAATAAACAAATGCACATATTCAAATGACGGGGCATTTGCTTGTGTACATTATGTGAGTGAGTGATCTATCAATAAATCAATCAATCAATCAATCAATCAATCAATCAATCAATCCACCAATCAATCTATCAGTAAGTAGGTTAGTTAGACTGAGCGATTGAATAGTTTGTGTTGTGACATCTAATTGGGCGGCGTTAGGGCCAATCTCGGTAACAACTGAGATAGGTAAGCAAGCAAGTAAGTAACAAGTAAGCACATTACTAGACCATGTTGGGAATGTTTTTACACTGCTGTTACTTAAGGCATACCTAAACAGTGTGTTTTTACTCAGTGAATAATGTTGTTACAAGTAATGTGTAATACTGCACATAACTGCGGTCTGGTTGCTCATTCACAATATGCACGTGTAATGTATGAATGTGTATGTATGAATATGAATATGAATAATATAATGATGACGATTTGTTTTCAAAATCAAGTTTCAAGGATTCTTTTGGGGTATTTGGTGGTCCTGAAAAGGACCGTTGAGAGTGTTGGTGAAAACACAAAGTTTTCAACCGCCGAATCCGTAGAGGGTACGTCCCTGGCGTTTCAAAGCATAGACGACGTCCATGGCAGTGACAGTCTTCCTCTTGGCGTGCTCGGTGTAGGTGACGGCATCACGGATGACATTCTCAAGGAAAACCTTGAGGACACCACGGGTCTCTTCGTAAATCAGACCTGAGATACGCTTGACACCACCTCTTCTTGCCAGACGACGGATGGCGGGCTTGGTGATACCCTGGATGTTATCACGCAAAACCTTCCTGTGACGCTTAGCGCCCCCCTTTCCAAGACCTTTGCCTCCTTTACCACGTCCAGACATGTTTACTCTGAGAGAATGACAGACAGAATGCCGTCCGCTCGCTGCAATTCACCTTATGTAGGCGAGGCGCGGACCTCTGAGAAGACAACCAAGCATAACGATAGCACTATTTACGCTGTAGACAGCATAATAAAGATAAATACACGATTTTTTTTACGTGGGCATGTCAATTAGCACTATTGTGTTCATATATGTCGTGTTCGTTACGCGTCATTGTCGCGATGGTCGGTTATTACAAGTAATTGATCAAGGCGATGCCTAAAGTTTTACACTAACATCGCATGTATTGAGACTCGCTCACACAGCCAAGCCGAGGCCGTACGACGACGAACGTGAACACAACCAATCAGCATGGCTGCTCACTGACCAATCAACGGCTTCCCCGCGCAAGTCCGACTCCCGTAAGAGCGAGCATTTACTCTGTTTGGTTCAGTTTCACTTGTGAATCGAGATGGCACGTACAAAGCAGACAGCGCGTAAATCCACCGGAGGAAAGGCTCCCCGTAAACAGCTGGCCACCAAGGCTGCTCGTAAGAGCGCCCCGGCTACAGGAGGTGTCAAGAAACCTCACAGATACAGGCCAGGAACAGTCGCCCTTCGTGAGATCCGTCGTTACCAGAAGAGCACCGAGCTTTTGATCAGGAAGCTGCCCTTCCAGCGTCTGGTCCGTGAAATCGCCCAAGACTTCAAGACCGATCTCCGATTCCAGTCTTCAGCCGTCATGGCCCTGCAGGAGGCTTCCGAGGCTTACCTTGTCGGTCTGTTTGAGGACACCAACTTGTGCGCCATCCACGCCAAGCGTGTCACCATCATGCCCAAGGACATCCAGCTTGCCCGCCGTATCCGTGGGGAGAGAGCTTAAACAGCAGTCCGCTCACATCTATCATAACGGTCCTTTTCAGGACCACCAAATACCCCAAAAGAATGCTTGATTACATAATAATGAAAACCCTCTGCCCCAAAACTCACTCACTCACTCACTCACTCACTCACTCACTCACTCACTCAAGTTCATTATTACATATTCTAATGAATAGAAGTATCTAGCAAAACAACACATACATACAAATGTTTACCCCGAATATGATACGGGGTATATAATATATATCTAAATATATCTATAACATGTAAAATACAATGTATTGTATTGATAACACACTGGCATGTACATATATACACAGATAAAACCAGCGGAACGCCGGACTCACTCGTCTCAGCTTGTATATACTGTATATAAGTGAACCCAAGCCGGCGCCCGGCGCGGCCGGGTCCGGGTCCGGCGTTCCCCCAAAAACGTTTCAGTTTAGTGCACAGGACGCGTAATTACAGCAATTAATTAACTCATGATGTTACAGTGGTAGTTTGTACCTGTCTATAATGCATTGCACCAGTATCCATAGACTTGTGCTTAACCCTAACCCTAACCCTAGCATATTTTGACCCTAACCCCCTAACCCTAACCCTAACCCTAGGTCATCAGAAAAAAAATATATAGGTAGGTCATTTCTACATACAACATAGGCAGACAACATTTAAGTTCAACCGCGATCCCAATTTTACTGTATCTCAACTCAAACCTTCAAAAGTTGTCTCCCTTCCATTACATGCACTGTACACACGACCGATTCGATTTACCCAGTGACACACATGTACAATTATAACAACAACAATCATCATCATCAACACCACCATTCTATCGCAAACGGGTTTTTTCCCCTTATTACTATACATTATGTATAATATATTAATAATAAAATAGGATATGTGTGTATCGTATGTATATCCTATATACAGTGTAAGTAACTATAAGCAAGCAGGGAATATGTCGTTTGTTGTTTTGTTTTGTTTTGTTTTGTTTTGTTTTCATCATATTTGCAAGCATTCTTTTGTGAGATTTGGTGGTCCTGAAAAGGACCGTTGGAGTAGAAGAGTGGGCAGGATTTTTACTTTCCGGCGGACTTCTGGGTCTTCTTGGGGAGAAGAACAGCCTGGATGTTGGGGAGGACACCACCCTGGGCG
>NW_025964127.1:0-2500 GCF_023055435.1 Haliotis rufescens | reverse complement strand
TTGCCTTTACGGAGGAGACGATGGATACGTCCGACGGGGAACTGAAGTCCGGCCCTGGAGGAGCGGGACTTGGACTTCCCCTTCACTTTTCCGCCTTTACCACGTCCTGACATATTGGTAGTTTAATCGAGATGCTACAACACACGAATAACCAAGAAGCGAGTGAGAGCAGGCATTTTATACGGCCAATACAATGCAGCCGGCCGCGGATAGGATCGAAACGGCGATTTTGCCGCGTAGCTTGTCTTCTCCGACGTCCGCGCGCTTAAAACTTCCGATCCGATCCCCTTGGCCGCTGTATAAAGCTCCGTGAACGAGATTTTCCCCCCACATTCTCGCACTGCTTGAATATCAACATGCCACCCAAGGTTAGTTCGAAGGGAGCCAAGAAGGCCGGTAAGGCAAAGGCCGCACGTGTCGGCGACAAGAAGAAGAAGAGGAGGAGGAAGGAAAGTTACAGCATCTACATCTACAAGGTGTTGAAACAGGTCCACCCCGATACCGGTATCTCCAGCAAAGCTATGTCCATCATGAACAGCTTTGTCAACGATATCTTCGAGAGAATCGCCGCTGAGGCTTCCCGTCTCGCCCACTACAACAAGCGATCCACCATCACCTCTCGGGAGATCCAGACCGCTGTCCGTCTCCTCCTCCCCGGTGAATTGGCCAAGCACGCCGTCTCTGAGGGCACCAAGGCCGTCACCAAGTACACCAGCTCTAAGTAAACAGTTCATTTACGGACTTTTACTTACATCAACGGTCCTTTTCAGGACCACCAACTCTCACAAAAGAACACCTGAAACATGATGAAAACCAAACGCACAAAAAAAACAACACATGTATTAATATTACATACGTATTAGAATTACAATATAAATATTTTTTCGCCTCTGCAAACAGTATTTACTGGCCAAATGACTTGATAAACAACCTCTCATATAGACAAATATAATACACAAAACTATAAGACATAGGACATTAAGGCACACACTTACCGTGTATACACAATAGTGTCGCTACACGCGCGAATAAACAAATGCACATATTCAAATGACGGGGCATTTGCTTGTGTACATTATGTGAGTGAGTGATCTATCAATAAATCAATCAATCAATCAATCAATCAATCAATCAATCAATCCACCAATCAATCTATCAGTAAGTAGGTTAGTTAGACTGAGCGATTGAATAGTTTGTGTTGTGACATCTAATTGGGCGGCGTTAGGGCCAATCTCGGTAACAACTGAGATAGGTAAGCAAGCAAGTAAGTAACAAGTAAGCACATTACTAGACCATGTTGGGAATGTTTTTACACTGCTGTTACTTAAGGCATACCTAAACAGTGTGTTTTTACTCAGTGAATAATGTTGTTACAAGTAATGTGTAATACTGCACATAACTGCGGTCTGGTTGCTCATTCACAATATGCACGTGTAATGTATGAATGTGTATGTATGAATATGAATATGAATAATATAATGATGACGATTTGTTTCAAAATCAAGTTTCAAGGATTCTTTTGGGGTATTTGGTGGTCCTGAAAAGGACCGTTGAGAGTGTTGGTGAAAACACAAAGTTTTCAACCGCCGAATCCGTAGAGGGTACGTCCCTGGCGTTTCAAAGCATAGACGACGTCCATGGCAGTGACAGTCTTCCTCTTGGCGTGCTCGGTGTAGGTGACGGCATCACGGATGACATTCTCAAGGAAAACCTTGAGGACACCACGGGTCTCTTCGTAAATCAGACCTGAGATACGCTTGACACCACCTCTTCTTGCCAGACGACGGATGGCGGGCTTGGTGATACCCTGGATGTTATCACGCAAAACCTTCCTGTGACGCTTAGCGCCCCCCTTTCCAAGACCTTTGCCTCCTTTACCACGTCCAGACATGTTTACTCTGAGAGAATGACAGACAGAATGCCGTCCGCTCGCTGCAATTCACCTTATGTAGGCGAGGCGCGGACCTCTGAGAAGACAACCAAGCATAACGATAGCACTATTTACGCTGTAGACAGCATAATAAAGATAAATACACGATTTTTTTTACGTGGGCATGTCAATTAGCACTATTGTGTTCATATATGTCGTGTTCGTTACGCGTCATTGTCGCGATGGTCGGTTATTACAAGTAATTGATCAAGGCGATGCCTAAAGTTTTACACTAACATCGCATGTATTGAGACTCGCTCACACAGCCAAGCCGAGGCCGTACGACGACGAACGTGAACACAACCAATCAGCATGGCTGCTCACTGACCAATCAACGGCTTCCCCGCGCAAGTCCGACTCCCGTAAGAGCGAGCATTTACTCTGTTTGGTTCAGTTTCACTTGTGAATCGAGATGGCACGTACAAAGCAGACAGCGCGTAAATCCACCGGAGGAAAGGCTCCCCGTAAACAGCTGGCCACCAAGGCTGCTCGTAAGAGCGCCCCGGCTACAGGAGGTGTCAAGAAACCTCACAGATACAGGCCAGGAACAGTCGCCCTTCGTGAGATCCG